>NC_044908.1:33284585-33554157 GCF_001633185.2 Quercus lobata | reverse complement strand
AAGGATTTAACGCGCTTATGTTGATGGGTGCGATCATACCAACACTAAGGCACCGGATCCCATCATAACTCCGCAGTTAAGCGCGTTTGGGCGAGAGTAGTACTAGGATGGGCGACCTCATTGGAACTCCTCGAGTTGCACCCCTCTCTTTTTTTTCGAATTTTTTTTGTCGTTTACGTCGGTCCAGCACGCTCGCTTCGTAGGCTTAGTCTGCCCCAGGCCAAAAATACAAGCCGCTGCTCTCGTTTTGGGTGCTAATTTGGTGGCGGCGATCTCAAAATGCCCTCGGGCTGCAGCTCCCTGGTGTTAGAGTGCATCGCTGCATTCAGATCCTTTATAAGGATTTAACGCGCTTATACTGATGGGTGCGATCATACCAACACGAATGCACCAGATTCAATCAAAACTCCGCAGCTAAGCGTGTTTGGGAGAGAGTAGTACTAGGATGGGTGACCTCCTACCTAGTCCTCGTGTTGCACACCTCTCTTTTTCTTCGGATTTTTTTGTTGTCGGGCTTAACGTTTACGTCGGTCCAGCACGCTCGCTTCGTAGGCTTAGTCTGCCCCAGGCCAAAAATACGAGCCGCTGATCTCGTTTTGGGTGCTAATGTGGTGGCGCCGATCTCGAAATGCCCTCGGGCTGCAGCTCCCTGGTTTTAGAGTGCATCGCTGCATTCGGATCCTTTATAAGGATTTAACGCGCTTATGCTGATGGGTGCGATCATACCAACACTAATGCACCGGATCCCATCCGAACTCCACAGTTAAGCGTGTTTGGGGTAGAGCCGTACTAGGATGGGTGACCTCCTGCGTAGTCCTCGTGTTACACCCCTCTCTTTTTCTTCGGATTTTTTTTGTCGTTTACGTCGGTCCAGGACGCTCGCTTCGTAGGCTTAGTCTGCCCCAGGCCAAAAATACGAGCCGCTGATCTCGTTTTGGGTGCTAATTTGGTGGCGGCGATCTCGAAATGCCCTCGGGCTGCAGCTCCCTGGTGTTAGAGTGCATCGTTGCATTCGGATCCTTTATAAGGATTTAACGCGCTTATGCTGATGGGTGCGATCATACCAACACTAATGCACCGGATCCCATCCGAACTCCACAGTTAAGCGTGTTTGGGGTAGAGCAGTACTAGGATGGGTGACCTCCTGCGTAGTCCTCGTGTTGCACCCCTCTCTTTTTCTTCGGATTTTTTTTGTCGTTTACGTCGGCCCAGCACGCTCGCTTCGTAGGCTTAGTCTGCCCAAGGCCAAAAATACGAGCCGCTGATCTCGTTTTGGGTGCTAATTTGGTGGCGGGGATCTCGAAATGCCCTCGGTCTGCAGCTCCCTGGTGTTAGAGTGCATTGCTGCATTCGGATCCTTTATAAGGATATAACGCGCTTATGCTGATGGGTGCTATCATACCAACACTAATGCACCGGATCCCATCAGAACTCCGCAGTTAAGCGTGTTTGGGGTAGAGTAGTACTAGGATGGGTGACCTCCTGCGTAGTCCTCGTGTTGCACCCCTCTCTTTTTCTTCGGATTGTTTTTGTCGTCGGGCTTAACGTTTTCGTCAGTCCAGCACGCCTGCTTCGTAGGCTTAGTCTGCCCCAGGCCAAAAATATGAGCCGTTGATCTAGTTTTGGGTGCTAATTTGGTGGTGGCGATCTCGAAATGCCTTCGGCCTGCAGCTCCCTGGTGTTAGAGTGCGTCGCTGCATTCGGATCCTTTAATAGGATTTAACGCGCTTATACTGATGGGTGCGATCATACCAACACGAATGCACCAGATTCAATCAAAACTCCGCAGCTAAGCGTGTTTGGGAGAGAGTAGTACTAGGATGGGTGACCTCCTACGTAGTCCTCTTGTTGCACACCTCTCTTTTTTTTCGGATTTTTTTGTTGTCGGGCTTAACGTTTACGTCGGTCCAGCACGCTCGCTTCGTAGGCTTAGTCTGCCCCAGGCCAAAAATACGAGCCGCTAATCTCGTTTTGGGTGCAAATTTGGTGGCGGTGATCTCGAAATGCCCTCGGGCTGCAGCTCCCTGGAGTTAGAGTGCATCGCTGCATTCGCATCCTTCATAAGGATTTCACGCGCTTGTGCTGATGGGTGGAATCATACGAACACTAACGCTCCGGATCCCATCAGAACTCCGCAGTTAAGCGTGTTTGGGCGAGAGCAGTACAAGGATGTGTGACTCCTGGGAAGTCCTCGTGTTGCAGCCCTCTCTTTTTCTTCGGATTTTTTATATCGTCGGGCTTACCGTTTACGTCGGTCCAGCACGCTCGCTTCGTAAGCTTAGTCTGCCCCAGGCCAAAAATATGAGCCGTTGATCTAGTTTTGGGTGCTAATTTGGTGATGGCGATCTCGAAATGCCTTCGGGCTGCAGCTCCCTGGTGTTAGAGTGCATCTCTGCATTCGGATCCTTTATAAGGATTTAACGCGCTTATGCTGATGGGTGTGATCATACCAACACTAATGCACCGCATCCCATCAGAATTCCGCAGTTAAGCGTGTTTGGGCAAGAGTAGTAGCAGGATGGGTGACCTCCTGGGAAGTCCTCGTGTTGCACCCCTCTCTTTTTCTTCGGATTTTTTTTTTCGTCGGGCTTAACATTTACGTCGGTCCAGCACTCTTGATTCGTAGAGTTAGTCTGCCCCAGGCCAAAAGTACGAGCCGCTAATCTAGTTTTGGGTGCTAATTTGGTGGCGGCGATCTCGAAATGCCTTCGAGCTGCAGCTCCCTGGTGTTGGAGTGCATCGCTGCATTCGGATCCCTTATAAGGATTTAACGTGCTTATGTTGATGGGTGCGATCATACCAACACTAAGGCACCGGATCCCATCAGAACTTCACAGTTAAGCGTGTTTGCGTGTGAATAGTACTAGGATGGGCAACCTCCTGGGAAGGCCTCGTGTTGCACCCCTCTCTTTTTCTTCGGATTTTTTTTATCGTTTACGTCGGTCCAGCACGCTCGCTTCGTAGGCTTAGTCTGCCCCAGGCCAAAAATACGAGCCGCTGCTCTCGTTTTGAGTGCTAATTTGGTGGCGACGATCTCGAAATGCCCTCGGGCTGTAGCTCCCTGGTGTTAGAGTGAATCGCTGCATTCGTATCCTTTATAAGGATTTAACGCGCTTATGCTGATGGGTGCGATCATACCAACACTAATGCACCGGATCCCATCAGAACTCCGCAGTTAAGCGTGTTTGGTCGAGAGTAGTACTAGGATGGGTGACCTCCTGGGAAGTCCTCTTGTTGCACCCCTCTCTTTTTCTTCGGATTTTTTTTGTCGTTTACATCGGTCCAGCACGCTCGCTTCGTAGGCTTAGTCTGCCCCAGGCCAAAAATACGAGCCGTTGATCTCGTTTTGGGCGCTAATGTGGTGGCGCCGATCTCGAAATGCCCTCGGGCTGCAGCTCCCCGGTGTTAGGGTGCATCGCTGCATTCGGATCCTTTATAAGGATTTAACGCGCTTATGCTGATGGGTGCGATTATACCAACACTAATGCACCGGATCCCATCAGAACTCCGCAGTTAAGCGTGTTTGGGGTAGAGCAGTACTAGGATGGGTGACCTCCTGCGTATTCCTCGTGTTGCACCCCTCTCTTTTTCTTCAGATTTTTTTTGTCATTTACGTCGGTCCAGCACGCGCGCTTCGTAGGCTTAGTCTGCCCTAGGCCAAAATTACGAGCCGCTGATCTCGTTTTGGCTCCTAATTTGTTGGCGGCGATCTCGAAATGCCCTCGGGCTGCAACTCCCTTGTGTTAGAGTGCATCGCTGCATTCGGATCCATTATAAGGATTTAACGCGCTTATGCTGATGGGTGCGATCATACCAACACTAATGCACCGGATCCCATCAGAACTCCGCAGTTAAGCGTGTTTGGGGTCGAGCAGTACTAGGATGGGTGACCTCCTGCGTAGTCCTCGTGTTGCACCCCTCTCTTTTTCTTCGTATTTTTTTTGTCGTCGGGCTTAACGTTTTCGTCAGTCCAGCACGCCTGCTTCGTAGGCTTAGTCTGCCCCAGGCCAAAAATACGAGCTGCTAATCTCGTTTTGGGTGCTCATTTGGTGGCGGCGATTTCAAAATCCCCTCGGGCTGCTGCTCCCTGGAGTTAGAGTGTATCGCTACATTCGGATCCTTCATAAGTATTTAACGTGCTGATGCTGATGGGTGCGATCATACCAACACTAATGCACCGGATCCCATCAGAACTCCACAGTTAAGCGTGTTTGGGGTAGAGCCGTACCAGGATGGGTGACCACCTGCGTAGTCCTCGTGTTGCACCCCTCTCTTTTTCTTCCGATTTTTTTTGTCGCCGGGCTTAACGTTTACGTCGGTCCAGCACACTCGCTTCGTAGGCTTAGTCTGCCCCAGGCCAAAAATACGAGGCGCTAATCTCGTTTTAGGTGCTAATTTGGTGGCAGCGAACTCTTAATTCCCACGGGCTGCAGCTCCCTGGTGCTAGAGTGCATCGCTGCATTCGGATCCTTTATATGGATTTAACGCGCTTATGCTGATGGGTGCGATCATACCAACACTAATGCACCGGATTCAATCAAAACTCCGCAGCTAAGCGTGTTTGGGAGAGAGTAGTACTAGGATGGGAGACCTCCTACGCAGTCCTCGTGTTGCACACCTCTCTTTTTCTTTGGATTTTTTTTGTCGTCGGGCTTAACGTTTACGTCGGTCCAGCACGCTCGCTTCATAGGCTTAGCCTGCCCCAGGCCAAAAATACGAGCCGCAAATCTCGTTTTGGGTGCTAATTTGGTGGCGGCCATCTCGAAATGCCCTCGGGCTGCAGCTCCCTGGAGTTAGAATGCATCGCTACATTCGGATCCTTCATAAGGATTTAACGCGCTTATGCTGATGGTTGGAATCATACCAACACAACGCACCGGATCCCATCAGAACTTCGAAGTTAAGCGTGTTTGGGCGAGAGTAGTCCTAGGATGTGCGACTCCTGGGAAGTCCTCGTGTTGCACCCCTCAATTTTTCTTCGGATTTTTTTGTCGTCGGGTTTACCGTTTACGTCGGTCTAGCACGCTCGCTTCGTAGGCTTAGTCTGCCCCAGGCCCAAAATACGAGCCGCTAATCTCGTTTTGGGTGCTAATTTGGTGGCGGCGATCTCGAAATGCCCTCGAGCTGCAGCTCCCTGGTGTCAAATTGCATTGCTGCATTCGGATCCTTTATCAGAATTTAACGCGCTTATGCTAATGGGTGCGATCATACCAACACTAATGCACCAGATTCAATCAGAACTCCGCAGTTAAGCGTGTTTGGGGGAGTGAAGTACTAGGATGGGTGACCTCCTGCGTAGTCCTCGTGTTACACCCCTCTCTTTTTCTTCGAATTTTTTTTGTCGTCCGGCTTAACGTTTTCGTCAGTCCAGCACACTTGCTTCGTAGGCTTAGTCTGCCCCAGGCCAAAAATACGAGCTGCTAATCTCGTTTTGGCTGCTAATTTGGTGGCGGCGATCTCGAAATGCCCTCGGGCTGCTGCTCCCTGGTGTTAGAGTGCATCGCTGCGTTCGGATCTTTTATAAGGATTTAACGCGCTTATGCTGATGGGTGCGATCATACCAACACTAATGCACCGGATCCCATCAGAACTCCGCAGTTAAGCGTGTATGGGCGAGAGAAGTACTAGTATGGGTGACCTCCTGCGAAGTACTCGTGTTGCACCCCTCTCTTTTTCTTCTGATTTTTTTTGTCGTCGAGCTTAACGTTTACATCGGTCTAGCACGCTCGCTTCATAGGCTTTAGTTTTCCCCAGGCCAAAAATACGAGCCACTAATCTCGTTTTGGGTGCTAATTTGGTGGTGGCCATCTCGAAATGCCCTCGGGCTGCAGCTACCTGGAGTTATAGTGCATCGCTGCATTCCGATCCTTTATAAGGATTTCACGCGCTTATGCTGATAGGTGCGATCATACCAACACTAATGCACCGGATCCCATCAGAACTCCGTAATTAAGCGTGTATGGGTGAGAGTAGTACTAGGATGGGTGACCTCCTGCATAGTCCTCGTGTTGCATCCCTCTCTTTTTCTACGGATTTTTTTTGTCGTCGACCTTACCGTTTTCGTCGGTCCAGCACGCTCCGTTCGTTGGATTAGTCTGCCCCAGGCCAAAAATACGAGCCGATGATCTCGTTTTGGGTGCTAATTTGGTGGCGGCGATCTCGAAATGCCCTCGGGCTGTAGCTCCCTAGTGTTAGAGTGAATCGCTGCATCCGGATCCTTGATAAGGATTTAACGCGCTTATGCGGGTGGGTGCGATCATACCAACACTAATGCACCGGATCCCATCAGAACTCCGCAGTTAAGCGTGTTTAGGCGAGAGTAGTACTAGGATGGGTGACCTCCTGGGAAGTCCTCGTGTTGCACCCCTCTCTTTTTCTTCAGATTTCTTTTGTCGTCGGGCTTAACGTTTACGTCGGTCCAGCACGCTCGCTTTGTAGGCTTAGTCTGCCCCAGTCCAATAATACGAGGCGCTAATCTCGTTTTAGGTGCTAATTTGGTGGCGGCGAACTCGTAATGCCCTCGGGCTGCAGCTCCCTGGTGTTAGAGTGCGTCGCTGCATTCGGATCCTTTATAAGGATTTAACGCGCTTATGCTGATGGGTACGATCATACCAACACCAACGCACCAGATTCAATCAAAACTCCGCAGCTAAGCGTGTTTGGGAGAGAGTAGTACTAGGATGGGTGACCTCCTACGTAGTTCTCGTGTTGCACACCTCTCTTTTTCTTTGGATTTTTTTGTCGTCGGGCTTAACGTTTACGTCGGTCCAGCACGCTCGCTTCGTAGGCTTAGTCTGCCCCAGGCCAAAAATACGAGCCGCTAATCTCGTTTTGGGTGCAAATTTGGTGGCGGTGATCTCGAAATGCCCTCGGGCTGCAGCTCCCTGGAGTTAGAGTGCATCGCTGCATTCGGATCCTTCATAAGGATTTAACGCGCTTGTGCTGATGGGTGAAATCATACCAACAGTAACGCTCCGGATCCCATCAGAACTCCGTAGTTAAGCGTGTTTGGGCGAGAGCAGTACTAGGATGTGTGACTCCTGGGAAGTCCTCGTGTTGCAGCCCTCTCTTTTTCTTCTGATTTTTTTTATCGTCGGGCTTACCGTTTACGTCGGTCCAACATGCTCGCTTCGTAGGCTTAGTCTGCCCCAGGCCAAAAATACGAGCCGTTGATCTAGTTTTGGGTGCTAATTTGGTGGCGTTGATCTCGAAATGCCTTCGGGCTGCAGCTCCCTGGTGTTAGAGTGCATCGCTGCATTCGGATCCTTTATAAGGATTTAACGCGCTTATGTTGATGGGTGCGATCATACCAACACTAATGCACCGGATCTCATCAGAACTTCGCAGTTAAGCGTGATTGGGCGAGAGTAGTACTAGGATGGGTGACCTCCTGGGAAGGCCTCGTGTTCCACCCCTCTCTTTTTCTTCGGGTTTTTTTTGTCGTCGAGCTTAACGTTTACGTCGGTCCAGCACGCTCGATTCGTAGGCTTAGTCTGCCCCAGGCCAAAAATGCGAGCCACTAATCTCGTTTTGGGTGCTAATTTGGTGGCGGCGATCTCGAAATGCCCTCGGGCTGCAGCTCCCTGGTGTTAGAGTGCATCGCTGCGTTCGGATCCTTTATAAGGATTTAATGCGCTTATGATGATGGGTGCGATCATACCAACACTAATGCACCGGATCCCATCAGAACTCCGCAGTTAAGCGTGTTTGGGGGAGAGTAGTACTACCATGGGTGACCTCCTGCGAAGTCCTCATGTTGCACCCCTCACTTTTTCTTCGAATTTTTTTTGTCGTCGGGCTTAACGTTTACGTCGGTCCAGGACGCTCGCTTCATAGGCTTAGTCTGCCCCAGGCCAAAAATACGAGCCGCTGATCACGTTTTGGGTGCTAATTTCGTGGCGGTGATCTCGAAATGCCCTTGGGCTGCAGTTCCCTGGTGTTAGAGTGCATCGCTGCATTCGGATCCTTTATAAGGATTTAACGCGCTTATGCTGATGGGTGCGATCATACCAACACTAATGCACCGGATCCCATCAGAACTCCGCAGTTAAGCGTGTATGGGCGAGAGTAGTACTAGGATGGGTGACCTCCTGCGAAGTGCTCGTGTTGCACCCCTCTCTTTTTCTTCGGATTTTTTTTGTCGTCGAGCTTACCGTTTACGTCGGTCTAACACGCTCGCTTCGTAGGATTAGTCTGCCCCAGGCCAAAAATACGAGCCGATGATCTCGTTTTGGGTGCGAATTTCGTGGCGGCAATCCCGAAATGCCCTCGGGCTGCAGCTCCCTGGTATTAGAGTGCATCGCTGCATTCGGATCCCTTATAAGGATTTAACGCGCTTATGTTGATGGGTGCAATCATACCAACACTAATGCACCGGATCCCATCAGAACTCCGCAGTTAAGCGTGATTGGGCGAGAGTAGTACTAGGATGGGTGACCTCCTGGGAAGGCCTCGTGTTCCACCCCTCTCTTTTTCTTCGGATTTTTTTTGTCGTCGAGCTTAACGTTTACGTCGATCCAGCACGCTCTCTTCGTAGGCTTAGTCTGCCCCAGGCCTAAAATACGAGCCACTAATCTCATTTTGGGTGCTAATTTGGTGGCGGCGATCTCGAAATGCCCTCGGGCTGCAGCTCCCTGGTGTTAGAGTGCATCGCTGCGTTCGAATCCTTTATAAGGATTTAATGCGCTTATGATGATGGGTGCGATCATACCAGCACTAATGCACCGGATCCCATCAGAACTCCGCAGTTAAGGTGTTTGGGGGAGAGTAGTACTACCATGGGTGACCTCCTGCGAAGTCCTCATGTTGCACCCCTCACTTTTTCTTCGGATTTCTTTTGTCATCGGGCTTAACGTTTACGTCGGTCCAGCACGCTCGCTTCGTAGGCTTAGTCTGCCCCAGGCCAAAAATACGAGCCGCTAATCTCGTTTTTAGTGCTAATTTCGTGGCGGCAATCTCGAAATGCCCTTGGGCTGCAGCTCCCTGGTGTTAGAGTGCATCGCTACATTCGGATCCTTTATAAGGATTTAACGCGCTTATACTGATGGGTGCGATCATACCAACACTAATGCACCGGATCCCATCAGAACTCCGCAGTTAAGCGTGTATGGGTGAGAGTAGTACTAGGATGGGTGACCTCCTGCGAAGTGCTCGTGTTGCACCCCTCTTTTTCTTAGGATTTTTTTTGTCGTCGAGCTTACCGTTTACGTCGGTCCAACACGCTCGCTTCGTAGGATTAGTCTGCCCCAGGCCAAAAATACGAGCCGGTGATCTCGTTTTGGGTGCGAATTTCGTGGCGGCAATCCCGAAATGCCCTCGTGCTGCAGCTCCCTAGTGTTAGAGTGCATCGCTGCATTCGGATCCCTTATAAGGATTTAACGCGCTTATGTTGATGGGTGCGATCATACCAACACTAATGCACCGGATCCCATCAGAACTCCGCAGTTAAGCGTGATTGGGCAAAAGTAGTACTAGGATGGGTGACCTCCTGGGAAGGCCTCGTGTTCCACCCCTCTCTTTTTCTTCGGATTTTTTTTGTCGTCGAGCTTAACGTTTACGTCGGTCCAGCACGCTCTCTTCGTAGGCTTAGTCTGCCCCAGGCCTAAAATACGAGCCACTAATCTCATTTTGGGTGCTAATTTGGTGGCGGCGATCTCGAAATGCCCTCGGGCTGCAGCTCCCTGGTGTTAGAGTGCATCGCTGCGTTCGGATCCTTTATAAGGATTTAATGCGCTTATGATGATGGGTGCGATCATACCAGCACTAATGCACCGGATCCCATCAGAACTCCGCAGTTAAGCGTGTTTGGGGGAGAGTAGTACTACCATGGGTGACCTCCTGCGAAGTCCTCATGTTGCACCCCTCACTTTTTCCTCGGATTTTTTTTGTCGTCGGGCTTAACGTTTACGTCGGTCCAGCACGCTCGCTTCGTAGGCTTAGTCTGCCCCAGGCTAAAAATACGAGCCGCTAATCTCGTTTTGAGTGCTAATTTCGTGGCGGCAATCTCGAAATGCCCTCGGGCTGCAGCTCCCTGGTGTTAGAGTGCATCGCTGCATTCGGATCCTTTATAAGGATTTAACGCGCTTATGCTGATGGGTGCGATCATACCAACACTAATGCACCGGATCCCATCAGAACTCCGCAGTTAAGCGTGTATGGGTGAGAGTAGTACTAGGATGGGTGACCTCCTGCGAAGTGCTCGTGTTGCACCCCTCTTTTCTTAGGATTTTTTTTGTCGTCGAGCTTACCGTTTACGTCAGTCCAACACGCTCACTTCGTAGGATTAGTCTGCCCCAGGCCAAAAATACGAGTCGATGATCTCGTTTTGGGTGCTAATTTCGTGGCGGCAATCTCGAAATGCCCTCGGGCTGCAGCTCCCTGGTGTTAGAGTGCATCGCTGCATTCGGATCATTTATAAGGATTTAACGCGCTTATGCTGATGGGTACGATCATACCAACACTAATGCACCGGATCCCATCAGAACTCTGCAACTAAGCGTGTTTCGGCGAGAGTAGTACTAGGATAGGTGACATCCTGGGAAGTCCTCGTGTTGCACCCATCTCTCTATTTTCGGATTTTTTTTGTCGTCGTGCTTATCGTTTACGTCGGTCCAGCACGCTCGCTTTGTAGGCTTAGTCTGCCCCAGGCCAAGAATACGAGCGGCTGATCTCGTTTTGGGTGCTAATTTGGTGGCGGTGATCTCGAAATCCCCTCTCGTTGCACCTCCCTGGTGTTAGAGTGCATCTTTGCATTCGGATCCAATGTTAGAATTTAACGCGCTTATGCTGATGGGTGCGATCATACCAACACTAATGCACCGGATTCCATCCGAACTCCGCAGTTAAGAATGTTTGGGCAAGAGTAGTACGAGGATCTGTGACCTCCTGGGAAGACCTCGTGTTGCACCCCTCTCTCTTTCTTCGAATTTTTTTTGTCGTCGGGCTTGTCGTTTCCGTTAGTCCAACACGCTCAGTTTGTAGGGTTAGTCTGCCCCAGGCCGAAAATACGAGCCACTGATCTCATTTTGGTTGCTAATTTGCTGGCGGTGATCTCAAAATCCCCTCAGGTTGCACCTCCCTGGTGTTAGAGTGCATGGCTGCATTCAGATCCTTTATAAGAATTTAACGCTCATATGCTGATGGGTGCGATCATACCAACACTGATGCACCAGATTCCATCAAAGCTCCGCAGTTAAGCATGTTTGGGCGAGAGTAGTACTAAGATGGGTGACCTCCTGGGAAGTCCTTGTGTTATACCCCTGTCTTTTTCTTTGGATTTTTTTTGTCGTCGGGCTTATCGTTTACGTCGGTCCAGCACACTCGCTTGGAAGGCTTAGTCTACCCCAAGCCAAAAATTCGAGCCCATGATCTCGTTTTGGGTGCTAATTTGGTGGCGGTGATCTCGAAATCCCCTCGAGTTGCTCCTCCCTGTTGTTAGAGTGCATCGCTGCTTTCGGATCATTTATAAGAATTTAACGCGCTTATCGTGATGGGTGCGATCATACCAACACTAATGCACTGGATCCCATCAGAGCTCCGTAGATAAGCGTGTTTGGGCGAGAGTAGTACTTGGATGGGTTACCTCCTGGGAAGTCCTCGTGTTGCACGCCTCTCTTTTTCTTCAGATTTTTTTTGTCATTGGGCTTATCATTTACGTCGGTCCAGCACGCTCGCTTTGTAGGCTTTGTCTGCCCCAGGCCAAAAATACGAGCCGCTAATCTCGTTTTGGATGCCAATTTGGTTGCGGTGATCTCGAATTCCCCTCAGGTTGCACCTCCCTAGTGTTAGAGTGCATCACTGTATTCGGATCCTTTATAAGAATTTAATGCATTTATGCGGATTGGTGTGATTATACCAACACTGATGCACCAGATCCCATCAGAACTTCGAATTTAAGTGTGTTTGTACGAGAGTAGTTCTAGAATTGGTGACCTCCTTGGAAGTTCTCGTTTTGCACCCCTTTCTTTTTGTTCAGATTTCCTTTTCTTTTTCTTTTTTTTTGAGCTTATCATTTTCGTTAGTCCAACATGCTTGCTTTATTGGCTTAGTCTGCCTCAGGCCAAAAATACGAACCGCTGATCTCGTATGAGTGCATCACTGCATTCGGATCCTTTATAAGAATTTCAAGCGCTTATGCTGATGGGTGGTCGTGTTCTCAAAACCCCATCGAGTTGTACCACCTTGGTGTTTGAGTGCATCACTGCATTCAGATCCTTTATAAGAATTTAATGCGCTTATGCTGATGGTTGCGATCATACCATCACTAATGCACCGAATGCAATCAGAACTTCATAGCTAAGTTGGTATCATTTACATCGGTCTAGCACGCTCACTTTGTCGGCTTAGTCTGTCCCAGACCAAAAAAACGAGCCGCTAATCTCGTTTTGGGTGCTAAAGCGTTGCGGTGATCTCGAATTCCCCTTGGGTTGCACCTCCCTGGTGTTAGAGTGCACCGCTGTATTCGAATCCTTTATAAGAATTTAATGCACTTATGCTGATTGGTGTGTTCATACCAACACTGATGCACTTGATCCCATCAGAACTTCGAATTTAAGTGTGTTTGTGCGAGAGTGGTTCTGGAATTGGTGACCTCCTTAGAAGTCCTCGTTTTGCACCCCATTCTTTTTCTTCAAAATTTTTTTTTTTTTTTGAGCTTATCATTTACGTCAGTCCAACATGCTCGCTTTGTTGGCTTAGTCTGCCTCAGGCCAAAAATACGAACCGCTGATCTCATATGAGTGCATCACTGCATTCAAATCCTTTATAAGAATTTAAAGCGCTTACGCTGATGGGTGGTCGTGTTCTCGAAATCCCCTCAAGTTGTACCACCTTGGTGTTTGAGTGCATCACTGCATTTGGATCCTTTATAAGAATTTAATGCGCTTATGCTGATGGGTGCGATCATACCATCACTAATGCACCGGATCCAATCTGAACTTCGCAACTAAGTTGGTATCGTTTACATCGGTCTAGCATGCTCTCTTTGTAGGCTTAGTCTGTCCCAGACCAAAAAAACGAGCTGCTAATCTCATTTTGGGTGCGAAACCGTCGCGGTGATCTTGAAATCCCCTTGGGTTGCACCTCCCTGGTGTTCAGGTGCATCCCTGCGTTCGAATCGTTTTTAAGAATTTAACACGCTTATGCTGATACGTGTGATCATACCAACACTAATGCTCCAGATCCCATCAGAACTCCGCAGTTAAGTTGGTATCGTTTACGTCAGTCCGGCACGCTCACTTTGTAGGCTTAGTCTGCTCCAGGCCAAAAATACGAGCCGCTGATCTCGTTTTGGGTGCTAAAGCATCGTAGTGATCTCGAAATCCCCTCGGGTTACACCTCCATGGTGTTAGGGTGCATCACTGCATTCGGATCCTTTATAAGAATTTAATGCGTTTATGTTGATGGGTGCGATCATACCAACACTAATGCACCAGATTCCATCAGAACTTCGCAATTAAGTATGTTTGTGCGAGAGTAGTACTTGGATTGGTGACCTCCTAGGAAGTCCTCGTGTTGCACCCCTTTCTTTTTCCTCGGATTTTTTTTTTTTTTTTTGAGCTTATCGTTTATGTTGGTCTAGCACGCTCTCTTTGTTGGCTTTGTTTGCCCCAGGCCAAAAATACGAACTGCTGATCTCATTTTGGGTGCTGAAGCGTCGTCGTGTTCTCGAAATCCCCTCAAGTTGCACCTTCCTGGTGTTTGAGTGCATCACTGCATTCGGATCCTCTATAAGAATTTAACATGCTTATACTGATGGGTGCGATCATACCAACACTAATGCACCAGACCCTATCAGAACTCCGCAGTTAAGTTGGTATCGTTTATGTCGGTCCAGCACGCTTGTTTTGTAGGCTTAATTTGCCCCTGACCAAAAATATGAGCTGCTAAGCTCGTTGTGGGTGCTAAAGCGCCGCGGTGATCTCGAAATCCCCTCGGGTTGCATCTCCTTGGTGTTAGGGTGCATCACTGCATTCGGATCCCTTTTAAGAATTTAACGCGCTTATGGTGATGTGTGCTATCATACCAACACTAATGCACCGGATCCCGTCAAAACTCCATAGTTAAGCGTGTTTGGGCGAGAGTGGTTCTAGGATGGGTGACCTCCTAGGAAGTCCTCATGTTGGACCCCTTCCCTTGTCTTCGGATTTTTTTGTTTTTTTTTTTTTTTTGGTCTTATCATTTACGTCGGTCCAGCACGCTCGATTTGTTGGCTTAGTTTGCCCCAAGCCAAAAATACGAGCCACTAATCTCGTTTTGGGTGCTAAAGTGTCGCGGTGATCTCGAAATCGCCTTAGGTTGCACCTCCCTAGTGTTAGGGTGCATCACTGCAGTCGGATCCTTTATAAGAATTTAATGCGTTTATGCTGATGGGTGCGATCATTTCAACATTAATGCACTAGATCCCATCAGAACTCCGCAGTTAAGTGTGTTTTGGCAAGAGCAGTACTAAGATGGGTGACCTCCTAGGAAGTCCTCGTGTTGCACACCTTTTTTTTTCTTCGAATTTTTTTTTTTTTTTGGGCGTATCGTTTACGTCGGTCCAGCATGCTCGCTTTGTTGGCTTAGTTTGCCCCAGGCCTAAAATACGAACCGCTGATGTCGTTTTGGGTGCTAAAGCGTCGTTGTAATCTCAAAATCCCCTTAAGTTGCACCTCCCTAGTGGTAGAGTGCATCGTTGCATTCGAATCCTTTATAAGAATTTAATGCGCTTATGATGCTTGGTGCAATCATACCAACACTAATGCACCAAATCCCATCAGAGCTCCACAGTTGAGTGTGTTTGGGCTAGAGAAGTACTAGGATAGTGACCTCCTGGGAAGTCCTCGTGTTGCACCCTTTTCTTTTTCTTCGGATTTTTTTGTTGTTGTGTTTATCGTTTACGTTTGTCCTATACGTTCGCTTTGTTGGCTTAGTCTGTCCCAGGCCAAAAATACGAGCCGCTGATCTCATTTTCGGTACAAAAGTGTGGCAGTGATCTCGAAATCCCTTGGGTTGCACCTCCCTGGTGTTAGAGTGCATCGCTGCATTCAAATCTTTTTTAAGAATTTAACCTGATGGGTGCGATCATACCAACACTAATGCATTGAATTCGATTAGAATTCCGCAGTTAGGCTTGTTTGGGCGAGAGTAATACTAGGATGGGTGACCTCTTGAGAAGTCCTCTTGTTGCATCCCTTTCTTTTTCTTCTGTTTTTTTTTTTTTTTTTTTTTTTTTTGGGCTTATTGTTTACGTTAGTCCAGCACACTCGCTTTGTAGACTTAGTCTGCCCCAAGCCAAAAAAATATGAGCCACTGATCTCGTTTTGGGTGCTAAAGCGTCACGGTGATCTCATAATCCCCTCAGGTTGCACCTCCCTGGTGTTAGAGTGCATCGCTGCATTCGGATCCTTTATAAGAATTTAAAGCACTTATGCTGATGGTTGCAATCATACCAACACTAATGCACCTAATCCCATCAGAACTAACAGATAATTGCATCACCAATAATCATTCAAAACTAAAGTATATCTGAATATCACAAATAATCAATCACATTATGTCAAAGAAAGTAAACCAAAACAACTAATAAGTTTATATACCTAAGGTATGTAAGATATATTAGTAAAATGTCATTTGATTAAACTGGTCGGACAGGTTAAACAGGTTCCATAGGTTGAACATTAAGACAACCCAATTATTAAATGGGTTAGTTGTGTCAACCCAAATATGACATGAACCCATTAAGTCTCAACCTATAACCTGCTAATTTCATGTCGTGTCGTGTCAAGTTCGCGGGTTTTGTCCAATTTTGCTACCCCTAGTCAGTATACTCTTTAAGTATCTTAGAATTTTTTGTGTAAGTCACATAAACAACACCATTACGGCCCATTTGGATTGAGGGTGAGGGAAGAAGAGGGAGAGTGGAGGGGAGTAGAGTAGAATTGACTGAAAATAGACTAATTTTAAATTAACTTTAATATACTTCACCTGTACTTCCCTTCCTTATCTCTCAATCCAAACGGACCATTATAGAAAATTCATAATAAACTACATTGTGATTCTATCACGACCTACTTTAATTGTAATTGTAAGCTGACTTTCTCTTTATCATTTATAAGTGAAATAAAAATTTATTAGCAACAAAACTACTTTTAAAAGTATTTTGTCAAAACATATGCTAAAAGTAAAGCCTAGCCCTAGATGATAATTCCGTTTTCAAACAAAAGCTTGCTATTACATCTCTGCCATCATAAGTTGATCGGCCACTACATTTCAAAAAATATAAAATAACTATAATTTATATTTCAATAAGAATATGTTTCTAAAAAAAATCAATAAGAAAAATTAATAATAAAAAAGTAAACAAACTAATTCATTGGCTCTGAAAATGTAATATGTAAAAGGAACTTAAAAATTAATAATAACAGTATTCTTTCACCTTCATGTCTTAAAAGTTATTTAATGACTATTTTCCCTATATATATTTAGAATTTGCAATTTAACCACCTAGAAAGCAAAAATAATCCTTAAGACAAAAATCCTTTAGTGAGTGCCATAGAACAATAAAAAATAACAAAAATATAAAATGTAAAATTGAGATGATAGTATGTAAAATCAACAAAAATATACAACCATAAATAAAAATATGAAGAAGAAAAGCCACGGATGCCCAGGAAAATACTGACTTTGTTTGATGGCGAATCTTGGACAACTAATCCAATCTTTGCTAACAGATCTAAATCTGCTCAGTAATTTGGCTGGGAGGAACTTTATTTCATCTTCAATAGCATCTTAAAATGAAATAGATTGTTCAAAGTCTAATCACTTAGATAAATATTGCCGATTTATCATGAAGCTTGCACAAAAATAAAAGTTTTTAGAACATATCCCAACCAAACGTGCTCTCTCCGAAAGGAAGTATGACTTGAGTTTTTAGAACATATCCCAACGCTACTTCCATTGTGGAAGAAAGGCTGCAGAACATGTATAGTGTAAAGGAAAGCTGAGTCGTCTTCATTACAGTCACCCTCCCCGCCCCCTTCTCAAACAAACAAAAAACACCCACACATGCACGCACATACATATTTGACCACAAAGTGAAGGAAACCCAACCAAAAGGAGAGGTTTACATCTCTCTTTTGAATTAGGGAGATGTTCGATCAAATTCCATTGCATAGTAAGTGAAATATTCGTATTAATTTAACCGTGGCCATATCCAAGAGAAGGTACTTGATGTGGCCAACCGGGGCCAGTAAGTGAAAAATTCGTATTATTCCACATCAATGTTGAACACCAATTTATGATACTTATTAAGCTCAAACCAAGCGCTCCTTTGAAAAGAAAGAACAGGATCAGTGATTCGGCCACCATATAAGATAACATAGCAATCCAGACATAAGGAGACTAGGCAGTAGTTGAGCATTTTGGCTTCGAAATGCAGACAGAAGTACTATTAAGCACAAGGAATCTAACAGGACATGTAAATTAGGGTCACTAGATGCCTTCTAATTTCCATTTTTTTACAACCACCATTTTTTTTTGAATAAAATTGTATGCAAAAATACAGTTAAGATACAAACAACAATTCAGAATCCTAGCCTGGAAAACTCTGAAATCCACTAAACACTAACAAGGACAACCATATTGTGCCCAAATACTCACTGGACGAGACATTAGTAGTATCTTTTAAAATTGTATCATGGCTTACCATGGTGGAGACTCTTGGATACATAAACTACGCTGGACGCATATCCAGCTCTTTTATTGTCACACTCATCTAGTTTCAGTTCATACTGGAGCAGGAACTTGGGAATCTACTGACTTCAGTACCTCTTCACCCATTTCCTTGCATCCCACCAATTTCTGTATAAGCAAGTGTGAGTCATTAATCAATCAATATCACAATTTTACTACCTTAGATTGATAGAAAAATAACTTCTTTTTTTATAAGTAATAAGATTTATTGATATATAAAAATAAATAAATAAATGGACACCCTAGTACACAAGGGAGCATACAGGAGTTAACAAATCAGGTACCAAAATTACATAAATCAAGAAAAGAAATAAAAGGTTGGTGTCGCAAAGCCAAGCACCAATCCAATAAGGTTCTAAAGAAGGATAGCTTAAGGTCAGGCAAAGATCTCTCCTTATCTTCAAAACACTTGCTATTCCTTTCCTTCCAAAGACACCACATTAAAAAATGAGGAACAATTATCCATATATGTTCATTTTCGATGGCAACCAAACCGACCTTGATAGCTAGCTAAGAGCCCCACAACTGACTTAGGCATAACCCAACTTACTCTGAATAATCCCAAAACCATAGACCACAAATCCATAGCAACCGGACAATGAAGGAAAAGGTGGTAAACCGATTCACCATTGCACTTGCACATATAACACCAGTCAAAAATCTAAACCTTCCTTTTTCTTAAATTGTCAATTGTCAGACATTTCCACAAAGAAACAGTCCAGACAAAGAAGGCCACTCAAGAAGGGATCCTCTGATTTCATATGCTTTTCCAAGGGAAAAATAAATCATTAGTGCCAACTAAAAGAGAGTAAAAAGAACTAACCATAAACCCCTAATTTCTATCTAGTGTCCAACACATTTTATCCTCCCTAGTCCCCTTTACAGAAGAGTCATATATGGTAACTATGAAGCTCGAATAAGCCTCCACTTTTCCAATTGTTGACATCCCTAAAAAAACGTATATCTCAATGAAGGACCCCATTATGAAACTTCATAAGCTCGGCCACGCTTGCCTCCTTATCTCGGAAAATCAATAAATATATATATATATATATATTAAGCAGAGACCCCATGCGAGAGAGCATGAGGTTCTACCATGTGGCGCATTCTTCAAAGAGAAATGAAATACTTTTAAGCCACGATAGAAATAAGAACAAATTTAAAAATAAAGACTCTTTATTTCCTTTGAACGTTCAATGTTTCAAGACTACTTTTTGTTTCTTTTGATTCAATGTTTCAAGACTACTTTTTGTTTCTTTTGATTCAATGTTTCAAGAGTCAAGACTACTATTTGTATCATTTAGTTCAATATTTCAAGACTTTTCCTCTCTCTCACACACAAAACTCTTTGCATTTTCATTCACCCTTTTTAATTTCTACTCCTTTATATATACATGCCCACAGCCCTCATGCCATCTCATCTCAAATACACTCATACCAAAAACAAAATCATTTACCTTCAACCTTTCAACAACTCCTACATAACTCAACCTTTCAACGACACCTATATAACTCAATATTGTTGTACCATTTGATCCTAGCCCATATGAGTATAGGATGCGAGTCATGTGACTAAAGAAGGGGGCTTGCGTTTTTTATTCAATGACAGTAGTTTATAGTTTTGATGTTGAAATCGGACATTGTGGATTTTGTGAAGGTTGTGATTCCCTTTGAGTCTTTGGGTGTTTAGGATTTTGGTTTGGGAAAGTCATAAATGTATTTTGTTTTAGAACTAAGAAAAAAAATTGATTATTTTAGAAGTTAGCTATTTTTTCATTTTGTTTTAGAACTCATAATTTGTAGATTTTTTTTACTGTTATTTTGGGCAGTATGAGCCATAGTGATAAAAAGTAAAAATTAATGATGATTTCAAAGTGTTTTTCGTTTTTTTTAAAGGATACAAAAGCACAACTAAAGCCAATTAAATTTTGATAAATTTATGTGTTTTTATCCAATTTCTCATTGTTTAATCACGTTCTCTTCATGTTGATACTTACAAATGATTTCCTTAATTTCATTGAGATAACAAATTGGGTGTTTGAGATTGGGATCTATATATTTGGTTGTAAGAATAGAGTGGTTGAGGAAGTGCTTGAGAGGTTGCTTAAATTTACATAATTTTAGGATATAAAAGTATTTTATACTTTAAATTTTTATTTATAGATTTCAAAATCATTTAATCAATTTAAAAATAAAGGCTACTTTTAACCGTAAATATTATAATTTGTTATAGTCTTATAGTATTATACAATTTTTTAATAAAATATGAATTAAGAAAATCAAGTTTCAAAGTATTCAATAATATTGCGGGCAAACATAAATATTATACAACAAAATAAGTATTATATGTAGGTCTTAATATACATAAAAAATAATTTCAAATGAAATTGTAAAGTATCTACGCATCGCACAAGACATCATCTAGTTTTAAATAATTCAGAAATGCTAACCACAAGAGGTGTCTCCCCACACCATTGGTCATACCAAAACTTCACCCTCTTACCCAGCACCAATTTCATATAGAATATAGTGAGACAAAGAAGGCCAACCCTAGCTAATATAACTTTTAAGGACCAATCATGTAAATGTAAGCTTCATTCAAGAAATTAACAGAATTTCTATATCCTTTTTTATTATTATTATAAAAAATGAACTTTATTGCGATTTAAAAAAAAAAAAAAAGTAACCCAAGTATACAGGGCATATACAACTGGGGACCAAACTATATGATTTAAACTATAAACTATAAGGTGAGCTGGTTAATTGAGCAGGGATATAGAGAAGGACTCAGGAAGGAAAGGAAAGAAACAACCATCTGGTGTTATTCCATTGCATTCTATTGCCCTAACAGAAATCAAACTGAATAACAAGATATCTTAAGTTCGTAAACTTCTACCAAAAAGTGAAGGTGAACAGAGAAAATTCGCAGGAAAAAAGAAATGTACATACATTTCCAGCTGAGTATATGTCACCCGTTCGATAACCCCTACTCAAAGTATCCAGGACTGCAGCCTCAATTCTCTTGGCAGCATTTTCTTCCCCTAGGCCATACTTTAAAAGCATGGCAGCACTAAGTACTGTTGCTAATGGGTTTGCCTTATCCTGCATATTACATCATGACATTCTCAATGAAAATACATGTTACCATTCAAGATTATAGAAAATTTAAAGTGTTGACCAACCAACCTGTCCAGCAATATCAGGAGCAGAACCATGAATTGGTTCAAACAGTCCAGGTCCCTGAAAGGGAAATATTCAACATTGTCACATGAAAAGAATATCATTCATTTAAAAGACACATGCAGTACAAAATTTCTTTCTAGATAATTCCAAAAGCTTTTAATATAGAGAATTAAATGATTCTCCATACCGATTCACCAAGACTGGCAGATGGAAGCATCCCAATACTTCCCGTAATCATTGAAGCCTCATCAGACAAAATGTCGCCAAATATGTTGTTTGTCACGATTGTATCAAACTACAATTTTCATAGTCAAACATTGTAAGGCTTGCATTTCTGATCAATGGGACACTGAAGGTTCACTTTCCTTTACAAAATTTTCCTGAGCTGGGTGTAAAATGAAAAGAAAGATTATGTGAATCTGTGTTGAAGACAAACCTGTTTTGGATCTCGAACAAGCTGCATTGCAGCATTATCAACATACATGTGTGAGAGTTCAACATCAGGATATTCTGAGGCTATTGCCGTAACTCTTTTTCTCCAAAAAATTGATGCCTGAAAATTCATTGACCAATGTATATTACTCTAATGATGTTGTAGCATCCTTTGCAACATAAACTGAAACATTTACCATAGTATGATACTACATCATTTACTGCAACACCAGCCAATGATACCTCATTCTTCAACCATTCAATGTATTAACCTAATGATTTTGTAGTTTCAATATTGAAAAATCTGTCCCTACAGTAGTACAAAACATACAACAGATTATAGCATACTTTAAGCACAGCCATTACGTCTTGATAGTCATTCTAAATAGTATCCCCCCCCCCCAACTATTGAATTATCAAAAAGTACGTAAATTTGAATAGCCAAAAAAAAAAAAAAAACACAAGAAAGGTTACGTGAAAAAAAAAAAGGAAGTCCACAGGAATGACTAGAAAACTCTCAAGGCATGAAACGCAAGAGACATACTTAAACCAACTGCTGTCACACAGCATATATGGATGTTGGGCTATTACTGAACAATGACCTTCCACATCAATTGTAATGCAAGTACAGTGTGGAAGATGAATCATGATGATCCACTACAAAATGTACCAAACCATTGACCAGCTAATTGCTGTCGAAACACATCGATGCTACTTGATTATAAATAAAATTGTATCCTGTAAGTTCATCTATTCTATTCTTTAACAGTCAACACTTGCGCAATTATGTTAAACCATAATAGTTGAAAATTTGCCTAATATGTGTCTCTGTAGTTTCATCATTCATTGCCATTCTATCAGTTTCCTTTTTATGAATTTTCTTTGGATAAGTAAAAATTTTATTGATATGAGAAGCATCACAACTCAGGTACACTAGAATTTGTACTTGACTTTAGTTTCCATTACACAGGAAGTGTATTTGAGTTCAGCTTGCTTTTTATTAATTTTGAAATGGTTTGCATGACAAGAACACAACAAAAATAACCTTCTTTTCCATCTCATATACAATTACTTGTAGACATTTCAAGGTTCAGAAAACAAGGAAATATCATCTTGATTACGATATAATTTGGTTTACATTTCATAAATGTCAGATCTGAATAAAAGGATGTACTGTTCATGTCCATAATAGTTTAGAATATATCAGTAATCAACAGTTAACCATGTCATCTGTATGTGATAGCCACATATTAATAATATTATTATGTACTTCTCATTTTTAATATAGAACATGTTTCGAGTGTTATACAAATACACAAACTCAAGCCAAAAATTCAGCTTAAACTATCGAAGCTGTGAACATTTATTAAGTGATTTCAATGTTTCACATAAACGTCAGTGTTGTATTCAACACTGTCTTCTAGTTGTCAACTTCCAAGCACGGCAACTAGTAAGATGCATGACAAAAATTAGTGGGAGAAGGGAGAATATTAAGGGAAAGAAGAACTAGGGGAGGGTATGACAGAGAGGGAGAGAGAGTGAACTCTCAACTCTCACCTCTCAATGTCCCCCCCCCCCCCCAAAAAAAAAAAAAAAAAAAAAAAAAAAAAGGAAAGAAAAGTCTCCTTGGTTTTTTTTTTTCCAAAAGATTTTGTTTCAATTAAGACTAGATTGATGATTGCTTGACACAATGACCAAAAAAGACCAAGACCAAGACCTCTGATATACAATTCATCTCTTATGAAATAGGTAAAGTCCTGGTGCACACTTAGCTAAAATTCCCTCACACAACTACCACAGGTGATAGGACACGTAAGGTAACTTATTAAAATAAAAACTTACAACCCCACAGTATATGAGAACAAATGATTTTTTTCTGACACTGTTGCTTGAGTCTTTCTACAAGGTGGCCATGCTCATCTGTTATATGATAAGTCTACACCATAAATTATGACAGAAAATCTTTTTTACAACTTTGGCAAAGAATTGCATAACAAGCCAAGAAACCACAAAAGTACCTCCAACACATTGGCTTTGTCAACAGAACAAAGTTTTCCACTCCGCTTCCGAGCAGTCTCAAATGCAACACGAGCAATGCGATCAATCTGATATGCATATAAATTACAAGTTAAAACCCTTTATTTCAATCATACAAAATTTTTATTGTTTATAAGATTTCATCATACGAAATTATTCAGGATAACTCAGGAAACAAGACATCTAAGGAAACTAACATGAATTTCCATTTTTTTTTTTTTTTTTGATATGTAAACTTGAATTTCCATTAACACTAACAGACCACCAAAAAAACAGTGCACAGTTGGAAATTATTAGGATTTGAATGCCATATGTATTCATATTGATAGAAATCCCTAAGGTCCTGTTATTTTGTTCAAAACAGAAAATCTTAAAATTTGAGAAGTATCAAGGCACGAATGCAAGACATGAAATTCCCCAACTACCTTTCAATTATTCTGTTTCTTTTTGGAAATTAAATACCCCATGGTAAGCCTATGCTTCATTCAGTGGAAAAATACAATTATTTTAGACTTGAGGTTAGTTTTAGTTCATTCAAATTGATAGCATATATCTCTATTCTTAAAGATGTAGCATGACCAAATGATCCTTTGCAGTTCATATCTCCTTATATGTTTAAGTTAGCCATTCGTAGGATCAATAGGAGATGCACTTCTCTGTCTCTTCTTGATACCTCTTTACCAAGTACAGCCTATATGGTCTACAATGACGAACAAAATAATCAATGCATGTATTTAACAGTCAGAGAAATTTTAAGTTGATATCAGCTTCAGTTGCCCTAAATTGAAATGTGATACAGATGTCACAATCAGAACGCAATAGCTTACGAATCAAGACTTGTGATAAAAGTTATGACAAACAGGAATAATTTAAAAACTATCGAATCTCGCAAGAGCCCTTTTCTGTGCTAGAATGGGAAAAATTGATAGAATACAAGTTAGCATAGAAGATTACTAGTAAACAAATCCGTATCAGAGAACTACCTCATGTGTAGCATACACCTCAGTGTTGAAGCCAATCTCCTGACCATTTTCATTGACGCCGAAACCCCTTGGCTTTCCAAAGTAAATACCTATGTCAAGAAGAAAAGATACATGATTACTCCAAGAAAGAAAAATTTTCACAAAAGAAAATCAAATCTATGCAAATTTGTACACTGACCTCCAGTAAGCTCTCTTACAACCATTAGGTCAACTCCTTCAGCAACCTCTTTCTTCAAAGTTGAAGCATCCACTAACTGAAATGCGTAAATAGCATAAAACTATTATCAGTTACACATCAGAAATGGAACATTCAAAAATAAGCATATAAAAGGAAAAAAATTAAAACTAATTTCAAGATTCTGTCTGTCCCACAGGCTTCTCCAGCATCAAGCAACAGTGCAAGTCTTCTTTCAATAAACAATTCTATGTTTACCTAATGCCATCATTTCAAACAAGTGACACTCACAACTCCAGCAGATCAACAAATGGGAGACCAATTCGATATTTAACAAAATTGAAAATAATTAAAAAGGTTAATAAGAAAACAAACAAACCCAGATTCATGCTGTTCATCAACATATATCTGGACACCACAGTTACCAGAACTTTCTTTTCAATATAAGGCCACATTTCTTTTTGGCAAAAAACCTTTTTCCAGAAAAATTTTTCTCCATTTTCATGTGTTTGGGGTTCTTGAAATCTTGGTCAAACCGGAAACATTTTTGCTTGACCAAGGATAACATGATTAAAGGGGGAAAACTATTATGCCTAAAAAATTTTAAAAACATTTTCCACCCATCTTCCCACTCCCTCCCCCACTCTCTCTCTCTCTCTCTCTCTGAAGTTCAGAATGCCACTGCCAGCCTCCACCAGAGACCATTGCTGCCACCAGCCTTCCTTTCACTCTCCCTTCTCCCTCCATACCAAACCAGATCCCCAACGGCCGCCAACCACACCACTGTCTCCACCAACTCACCACCCTCTTGCTCCACTTACTCTCTTACATTTTTTGACACAATATTTTACGCCAAAACAAATAAAACATAAGATATTCATGAACATAAAGTATAGATTATGCCCATATCCATGAATTTCTTAACTCTTTATGCATGCAGAATAGAAGCTTTTAACTGTTAAAAGCTTTAGATTAGACATGGATTGTATCAAACTGCAAGAGGAATTGCAGGCATATTAATGCAGTCAAAAATTAGCAAAAACTCTCTAGGGCGCAAAAGAGATTCTTTTATTTGTTACATACCATTGAGAATTGGAAACATCAGTGATGATAAATTAAGTACACAGAATATATCTAACACACACACACACACACACACACACACATCTATATATAAGCTAATTATCAAAACCTGACTTCATAAATCCATAATGAGAAGGAACTGTTTTACTTCAATAAAACCTATGAGTCTAAAATCCAAATAAAATTCATTCAAGCAACTACAGTAAGGGATATAAATTCCAAGTTGTTCTGAAAACCCAAAAAGTAGTTTGAATACTGGACCAAACTAAGTAATCGTGCTAATGTGCACACGTGAGTCTGAACTTTTGGTGGCACGGAAGGAGATTACTTTGCAGTGTGCCAAGCTTCATAACCGAAAATTTTTTATTATGTCATCAGTCACGGTATTCTTGGTATAAAACTATTTTCTTGGTCATTATGTCAAATGCAACCCATGAGATCAACAACATATACAAACAATGAGTATTGACACACTGGCTTTCAAGAAATTAAAGCACTAGGCCCTTGAGTCATTCAATTTTATTTGGATAATTTAAAACTTAATTCAATTCTCAAATTTTTTTGTTTTTTGGTAAGGTAAACGTGCATTTGGTGGATCTTGAACCCCCCAACTTCACCCTCTACCTCATTTTTGGTAAGGTAGCATTTATGTTAGAATTCATTGGCTTCAATTCTCTTTGGAATAATCCAGATTTGAAACCTGATGTGCATATAATTAAAATTCAAAATTCACAGATCATAAAATTTACTCCCAATAATTTTTGCAATTGGAAAAAACATTACCTGTGGTAAAACAGTTGCGGGCCTCAAATTTGCAAACACTTGAAGGCCAGCCCGAAGCTGAAGTAACCCAGTCTCTGGCTTCAAGTGCTTCTCATTTTTATCCCACTTGTACCTTAACATAAAAAAAACAAGTCATATCAATTAATTAAATTACACCAATTGCAACAAAATTCAACATACATACATGCATTAGTGACAAAATTTTCCACATCTGCTTAGGTCGCATGTTGTGATTGGTGCTAATAAAAGTAGTGTCAGAAGTGAAGTGGGCTCATGTGAAAGTGATGTTCCTCCTATCACAACTCATAATATCAACAGTTGTGAACACTATTATTCTAGTGTACATCAAAAGAATTAGTAGTTACCCTCCAATAGCTCCGAGCAAAACGGCATCGGATTGTTTAGCGGCGGAAAGGGTCTCAGCCGGCAATGGAAGGCCAGTCGAATCCAAGGCAGCTCCACCCACAGGCATCTCTTGGAAATCAAATTCAATCCCTAATATATAATAAATAAATCCAACATATATAATAATTAAATTATGGTCAAACTTAAACCCTAAAAACTAAACTAAACCCCTTGAAAGCATAAAAATCTATTAGATTAAGAAAAAAATAATAATAAAAAAAAGAAAGAAAAAAACATTACGAAATTTAATAAATAAATAATAAAAAAAAAAGCCGAAATTGTGAAAATAATCGAAAGCTTATGAGTTATATAACTGGTAAGAGCAAATGTGATAAGGAAATGAAGGGACCTTCGAGAGAGGCGGCAAGCTTGAGGACGTTGGTGGCGACGGAGATGACCTCAGGGCCGATACCATCACCAGGAAGCAGAGTGATGGTGTAGTGTTTTGAAGGTGTGGTAGCGGCGCACCTGATTCGGCCCACTGAGTTTTTATAAGAGGAGGAGGGGCTCATGCCCATGAAGAAAGGCTTCGCAATCGCATTGTTGAGTTGCAGACTAGACATTGCCATTGCTCTCAACTCAACTGAGATGTGAGTTCAGTTCAGAGCAATGTTGTGACTTGTGACCCTGTTTTGTTGTTTTGTCTGTCAACTCGTGAGTGAGTGGAAGAAAGGGAAGCTGCAAGAACCAAATTTCACATTTGCCTCTCCAATTTTTATTTTTAACTATTAATTTAAAGGTTTTTTTTTCTTCTCAAAAAAAAATTTTAAGGTTTCTTTTTTATTCTTTTCTTTTATAAGTCCACCACTTTGCAAAGATGGGTGACACTAAGAAAAATTAACTTTTTTTTTTTTTTTTTTTGGAGGAACTAAGAAAAATTAACTTGATAGGTTTAAGGAAGGACAGTGGATTTCAACCCTGAATGATTATGCTAGAAACATCAAAAAATAAAATAAAAATAATAATGAGAGATGCTACGTCCACAACATTTTCACAACAAATTACAGCTGGTTAGTTGTTATTGGTTCAAATTTAAATCTAACAATAGGATTACTTTTTTACTCCAACAATAACAACCTGCCACTTAAGATTTGTTATAAAAATATTGTGGAAATATTGTGCACATATTATTTCTCCAAAAAAAATATCAATAAACTAAGTTACAAATCTAAGTGCTTTCGTTAAAAACTAGTAGGTGCACAAAATAATGACACTTGACTTTTCGTTAATGTATATAAAGACACAGGTCATCTTTTAGAAAGGTGTAAACTTAGGATTTTTTTAGAAAATAACTATAAAATCCAAACAATATCATTAGTTAGGAAACGTTTCAAACTAATTTGGTTTCTAACAATTTGAGTCCAGAGGACTCGACTTTTGGGTTATAAAATCGAATATATTGTACTTGAGTTTCTTATTTTGCCAGCAGCTGAGGTGGCCAGAGTGTCCACGTAGGCTAGAAGTCGAGTTCATTGGACTCAGTTTGTAAGCCAAGAAACTGAGCTCATTGGACTTGTTTTGTAAGCCAAGAAACCGAGTTCATTGGACTCGGTTTGCAAGCCCAAGAACCGAGTTCATTGGACTCGGTTTGGTTTAAAGGAAATTGAGTCCATTGTACTCGGTTTCCTTTCGGTCCACGTGTCCATCATCCCATGCACTCAACAATACTCAAGTTCAAAAAACACACAGTTACTCTTACTCTCATTCCCTCTCACTCTCAGTCTCTCTCTCTCACTTTCACTCAGTCTCTCTCTCACTCTCACTCTCACTCTCATTCCCTCTCGCTTCGTCGCCGTCGCTCTCAGTCTCTCATTCCCTCTCGCTCTCACTCTCATTCCCTCTCGCTCCATCGCTGTCGCCCCCTCTCGCTCCGTCGCCATCGCTGTCTCTCGCTCCCGTCGCTCCGTCTCCGCCTCGCTCAGTCTTTCTCCTTCAGTGGTTGGCTCTGACTACCTCACAAAAGTAAGGACTCTCTCTTTTTTCTGGGTTTATTGGTAATGGAGGCATGCATTGTACTTGATATTTGGAGGGGTGCAGAGTTTGCTGCAAATACCATATCTGATACTGTAAGGCATTTGTAACTTTGTATAACCAAATTTATGTGAGGAAATGATTTGTTCAATTCAAGGAAAATGTAGGATTTTGATTATGGTCATCTAGCTGGCCTTTAATAAAATGTGCTCAATAGAGCTTTTTTTTGGGGAAGTTACATATTTAAATAGCTTGTCTTTACACTTATACTAAATGTTCTTCATGTTTATTCAAAAAGTTTCTCATTCTGTCAAATGTAATCTGTGTAAGCTAAAGATTTTGCTTGTACATTTTAATTCTTCCATTGCCTTAAATGCCTATCTTCTTACTGAAAAACAAGGAGAATTCAGCTCTTTAGCTGGTATTGCTTGCTTTGGGTGATTAAGAAATAAGAATTGATCATGTCCTGTTGATACCTCCCGGATCTATTTTGTTACCTTTCCTTCATTAGCATGATTTGCATCATTGTTTCTAGTCCCAATAAAGTATTTTGCACTTTAACCTTATTTTAATGAGCAGCTATGTTTTGATTTTGTTAAAAAAAAATGTCATTTTTAATTAATGATTTATGATAATCTATTGTTAGCACATGACCTGGTTGAGAAAATTAGAAAGACTAGGAGGAGGAAAACTTGGTTGGTTGCCTATAAAGTTGATATGAATAAAGTTTACGATAAGACGTATCTGGGACTTCATTTTGACTATGCTGGAAGAAATGAATTTTTGATTAAGTGGTGCATCTGCACAATTTCTTATCAGATTCTATTGAATGGTTCCCTAGGTAAAATTATTTTCCCTCAATATAGCTCAAGGCAAGGGAATCTACTTTCACTTTCACCTTATAAGTGTGCAAATAGCTTGTCTTTGGCCCTTTGTTCAAGGCAATAATGATATGCAACATAGTTTTTTGAAATTTTTTATGTGGTTTGTTTGTAATTCTTTCTAGAGATATTGTAGGGAGCAGGCAAATTCTTTTACTAAACTGGAATTTTATCTGCAGATCTAAGAAAAGATCGTTGGTTAGGATGTAGAAAATGTGTCCTTTAAATAAGGGTTGATAGCAAAGCAGTTCTATTATAAAGGAGTTATTTGTAAACCAAATTGTTTCCTGCATAAGGATTTAATGGCTAAGTACTGTGAAGGAAAGCATTTTTAGTTTCAGATCTAAGCATTCTGACTATTGGGTTAGAAAGGTGTCCTGTCTTATAGATATTCAGCTTTGACTGAAAGTACATGCTGTATTGGAGATGGTACTTCAGTTTCACTGAATCAGAGTTCTTATGCAAACTGCTGCAGATCTAATTGATTGTGACAGATTGTGTTGTAAATTTTATCTCACTAGGAACGTTTACCAACCTACAGTGGCAGGTGAAATGTATAAGATTTCATTGTCTAGAGGAAAATTTAAGGAGAACTTAATTTGGCTAAACTCTGAATCTGGACTTTATATTGTTAAAAAGGGTATTTCTTAAGCAAAAACCAGACTTTGGAATATAATGATGGTACTGTTGTTTCAGCTTGGTAGGATTCTTTTTGGGCCAGATATGAGAGCTTGATATTACCTTTTAAATGTCTTTTTTTTTTATTTTTTATGTGGAAGTAATTAATAATGATTTGTTTGTGAAGTCTGACCTAATTAGAAGAGAAATTGTAGTTTCTGCTTCATGTGTGAATGTGTAATCCATGGTGAATATGAGGAAATTGTGAGTCATTTGTTTTTCCGTTGTCTAATTCCAAGTACAATTTGGTTTACTTTAGTGTGTGGTTTTAGAGTGGATTTTTGTTTGTTTGTTGTTGTTGTTTCTTGGGATAAGTTAAAATGGATTTTTTGCAACCCCAAGCAATGAGGTTAGAGCACTGGCTATTTGTTTTCTTTGAAAATAATGTTATTTTCAAATTCAAGATGTGAAAAAAAAAAAAAAAAAAAAAAAAAAACAAACCATAGGGATTCTTTCTATGATGGGTGTCTTAATTTCTTCACAAATGAAGAAATTATATATATGATGGGTGTCTTAATTTTGAACCCTCGTGTAATTCTAGGAATTTACATAGAGAAACTTGTCTTGTGTGATAAAATTGAGCAATGTTATTGATACAACATTTTTGACAACAAATTTCACACCTGTTAAGTTTGCATATTATTATTGAATCTCATAAGAGTTCATCATTGAATACTATTTTATTATCCACTATTAACAACTTGCCATCTTAGATAGTTATATTTTTGTTCTGCTTATATTTTAAACAAAATAAACCAATAGAAATAAATTAAATTATACTAAATTACCACTTAAAAATAAACCAATTCAACACTATAAATCCCAAAGAATTAGGATTATCCCAAGTCAACTCAAAGTTACATTTTCTTTTTCTTGCCTTAAAAAAAAGGGTTACATTTTGTTTTACATCCGACCTAAAGTTTATAATGAAGAAATGGAGAAGGCTTAATTAATTAGCTCATACTGAGTTTTTGGCAGCAAATTGAGTTTTTTATATGTATCTTTATTCCCTGTGGTTGATTGTCATACTTATCGTTTGTGCAAGAAATTAGGCTATACATTGAAATCCTTGCCAATTTATCTTCAACATGTGCTTATATTACTCTTGACTCCCTAAACTTCGTGCAGTATGGCTGCTGTTCCTGCTCAGATCCCTGATGAGTTCGGTCCTCGTCCCATTGAGGATTCGGTGTTAAGGTTTCTAAAAGAACATCGATCGTGTGCTGTTTGGGAAGGCAAGGTAAAATCAAAACCGACCACCTGCTGAATATTCTCTTCTTATCCTTTTACATTATGTTGATTTTTTTTTCTTCCCATTTCTAAAATTCTAAGTTTGTCAATGGTATTACTAGCTTTGACTGCATAGTCATGCCCATTAGTTGAGTTAAGTTAGATTGGCAGATTGTTGCACACCCTTATGACATATTGCATCTCATCACCATGGTTCTATCATGTGCAGGATCCGAGGGCACAGAAATGTTGTGGTTGTAATGACGAGTTACGAAAACGACGCCTGATAGTGGTGGATGATCGTGTCCTCGACATTGTCAAGAGAGTTGGATTAGAGGGGCTGTATAGGACCCCACGTAGAGAGATTGATCATAACTTGATAACGGCCTTCGTTGAGCGATGGCAGCCTGAAACCCATACCTTTCACCTGCCACATGGTGAGATAATGATTACATTACAAGATGTGGAGGTTCTTTTGGGGATTCCAATCGATGGTGAGGCAATTGTTGGAATAACTGACTTGACATGGGCTGCTGAATGTCAGAGTATCCTTGGAATTGCTACTAATGCTGTGGTGCTTAAAGGACAAAGGATCTTAATTAACAAGCTACTAGAAAAAATTGACCAAGGGTTGCCCGATGGTGCAACAGAGGTGGTTGTGCATCAATATACACGGTGTTATATTCTAACACTCCTGGCAGACACAATTTTCACCAACAAGTCTGGCGATAGGGTGCATACGATGTGGTTGTAGATGTTGAGGGACCTTCGCAATCCACCTCAGTACAGTTGGGGAAGCTCTTGCCTTGCATGGTTGTACAGAGAGTTATGCAGGGCAAACGATAGAGGTGCCAGTCAGATTGGTGGAGCCTTGCTACTGGTTCAGTATTAGGCATGGTTCAGATTCCCTTTTTTGTGCCCAAGGAAGGACCTCCCACCAGATGATGCATATGGCCCACCATTTGCACCTTCTCCACTGTCCATTAAGTAAGTTTCATCCTTGACCGATTCTCTCTGTTGGAAATAGATCGATAATTTTAAACGACATGACACATTGTTAGACATAGAGAATAAAACTTTAACCTTGATATTCCTCAAATTTTGAAAATTAATAGGATTTTTATTTATTTTTATATATCGTTTTATGATTGATGTATAATACAAATGTTATTAATTTCTAGCTCCACCACTAATCATATGTTTAGATAATCATTTATTGGTATAAATTTAGTCATATGTAATGTTAAATTTATGATTGCCCATCATTTATTGTTGTTGATTACTTCAAATTCTCAATTCCAAGTATTGACTCCTTCTTTCTTAATTGTAGGACTGTGTGGGTCATGAGCACGAAAAATAGCCCCAAGAAATCTGTCTGGTCCGGTACCGTCAGCTTTTAGATTCTATGCATCCCAAGCAAGTACCCAAATTGTGTCTCTTCTATTGTTTATGACTATTGTATTTATAATTATAAAATAGCTCATAGTCGAAAATAATGGAATATTGCATAATGTGCTGCCCTTTTATTTGGCTACTTCAGGTGGTGTGGCAACCATATGAAGCTGAATTAGCCCACCTGCCTGCGTTCTGTGTCGCAGAAAGGGACGTATGGACGGCGAGGGTGCCGCTTATATGTTTCTAGCTAGTAGAGAAACATACACTGGACCGTGTTGTTCGTCAGTTTGGGATAGTACAAGAAATCCCCTCATATGTTGAAACTGACGACACCCTTCATGACATAGACCTGAGGGGGAAGATTACGGTGAATTGGAGGGAAAAACATTATGGCCATATCCAAGTGTGGAATAGTCGAGCACAATCTCTATGGAGTATGATTAGAGGGCGCTATGTCGCCTGCTCATCCATACTTCGATTGGTATGATAGGGTGACTTGGAGGTTCGTCGACCACACTACCGCGTCACTTCTTATTATGGTAATTGCTTCAACCTTTCTTTTCAAATTTTGTTGCGTATCATAATTTTTGTGTTAGATGTACTAATTGTATTTATTCACTTGCAGGTTGCCAGTCACAAGCAGTTGTTGATGCGTCATGTAGTAGGTAGTCCTGAGTACAAGCAAATTACAGCTGTACTTAAGGCAGTGGAACACCTTCGCCGTATAACTGCTCAACTTCCTTTGGAAGAGACCGATGGGGCAAATCCAGAAGCGCCAGAAGATACTGGACGACCAAGCACGAGCTCAACTCGTGCCAGCCATAGCCATGGTCAGCGTGCTGCACCCCATCAAGTTGTCAATAGGTCGAGTCCCCCTCCACCCCCACATGCATCTCCTATGCCAGAGTTCCCTCCATCCTCACATGCATCTCCTGCCCCAGAGTTCTCTCCGCCTCCACATGCATCTCCTTCCCCAGAGATCCCTCCACGTACTACTCATGCAGTTCCTGACCTAGAGATCCCTCTAACCACTGCTCATGCATCTTCTCACCCCGAGATCCCTTCGCACACCCCATGTACGTTTTTTGACCCCGCTCATCTTTCATTTACCTCGCCATCCTTTGATCTCGACGTTGATTTCAGTCAGACCCCTCCTGTTATGCACACTCAATCCCCCTCGTATAGGATTGGTCATATAGACCATGTATCACCCCATAGTCAATCCATGTCATTCATGCCCATTCTTGGACTGCATACAGATCCCATGACTACGGGCCTTACTCACATTTCATCTGCTACACCATCCTCCCCCGCAGTTATAGGATCTTTAGTTGTTGGGAGTCAAGCAAAATAGCGAGATGTGCATGTTGAGAATGAGCAGGTAGTTGGGTTACAGTAACCCCCACAAGGTTGACCTAAACGCACAACAAAAGCACCTCCTTGTGGGACAGGTGGTCACAAAGCAGGACACAAGGCTGGCCCCACGGCATGACAAGTCATTTAATGCATGGAGCATATTGAGTAACTGTTGTTATGGTTGGTATTAGAATTCATGTAATCCATTGTTTGGTTGTAACTCCATCTTTGCAGCAACACGAGAAGCCTCACCAAGGAGATGCAGTACCCCCTCCCCCACATACCAGACACTATACGAGACAGCATAAGCGTAAAATGCATTAGGATCAGCACCTCATTTGAATGTGTATGTGAATTTTGTTATTGGGTTTTCAATTTGTTTATTTTAGGCTAAATGTAATATATTGTTATCTCCGAAATTTGGTGTAAGCTAGATTTCTTTCGTCACTTAATTTTAAAATAGTTGCAACTTTTGGTGGGCAAACAGAAGAAAGGACATCTAAATCATATAGTAGCACTGGCAGTAGGAATATATTTAAGAGTCCAATTTTCAGCTGGTATTTTTTTTTTTTCAAGTTACCATAGTGAAAACAGTTTTAACTGGTTATGTTGTTGTTATCTGGTCTGGTTCAATGACATGCCAAACACCCTTCTTTGAAACCATATTTGTCTTTGTGTGTGTGAGAGTTTATTGCTTTAGAGTGAATCAAATGGTCTAACTATTCGAGTTAACTCATATACATGTGTGAGCTTTGGTGTGTTCTTTTATTGTTTTATTGAATGAAATTGTGCAGCCTGACTCAATGCATATATGTGTGTGTGTGCACGCGCGCGTGTATGTGAATTGGTTTGTTGCTTTAATGATATAGTTTGGGTTTTATAGTTTTTTTTTTTTTTTTAAATCCCCTTTTCCCAATCCAAAGCAGGGACGGACCCAGGAAGGGGCCAAAGGGGGCCCGGGCCCCCCCTGGGTCCAAAAAAAAAAAAAATTAGTAGGTAAAATTTTCAAAAAAAAGGCTTGGGCCCCTTGGTTTTTAGCTTGGGCCCCCCTTGGTTTTTAGCCCAGGCCCCCCCAGTCGGCCAGCCCAGTAGTCTTCAAAAGCCATGAAAACCTTAAAAAAATAAAATGTAAAAAAGAAAAGAAAAGAAAACCCAGCACAACAAGACTCCAAAACCGTTGAAGCAGTTCACTTTGACCGACTAAAAAGCTTCTAGACTGAGTAATGAAGTGCTGTACAGCTGTACAACATTTCACATATAATACTTTTGTCTTTCTTTATTTTTTTATTTATAATAATGTATATTACTTTTGTTTCGGTGATTTAATGTTCTTTACATAGTACACTACAATTAATAATAATAATAATAATAATATAATATATAATAATGTGGTTTATATTAGAATATTAGATTATCTATTTATATATGATAATAGTAGGACAAATAATTGTTTAATTGTTTGATTTGATCTAATTGCACTTAAATAGTAATTTGCACTTCATTGTTCACACTTTTTTTAACAAAAATTATTGTATAAATCTTCAAAATTTCATACCTATTAATCAATTTTTTATCCTAAATGCTGAAACATTAGATGTAACTCCTAGAAAAGCTCTAAAATGTAAAAAGGTAAGTTCAAACCTATTAACCTAAGTACAAAAAATTTAGTACAGTGAAAAAAATGTAGGCACAAGTTTACTTAAAGTTAGTTTATGAAATAAAGTAATTTAATTTTGGCCACAATTTGGGCCAAATTAACTTGAGTGTTTTGCATTTTGAGCCAACATAGGCTTAACCTATTAACATAATGTAGGCATAACTAACTTGCTCCTCCTAAGAAAATTTCTTGGCTCCGCCAGTGACTATATGGATGTGTATTTGAATTTTTTTTTTTTTCGTTTATCTCCGGCCCCCCCCAGCTTGAAATCCTGGGTTCGTCCCTGATCCAAAGAGACTACTTTCAACATGCTTTGTTTAGAGCAGCAGAATCAGACCCAGAATCTTCTTCCTCTCAAGCGGAGCTCAAGTGATATGAATGAATCTAATCATGATCTTTTGAATTCTTTCTGTCTTTTAATGTAGTATTTCTCTTCAATTGTTGAATGAAAAGAATTTCATTTTAGTGCTAATAAAGTATACTTGTGAACCTACATGTAATGTGGCTAGTTGATTTATTCGCATACTGAAACAAATGGGTTTTCTGTCTGCAGCAATTTGAGTTTATAAAAAACCATACAAATATGGAAGTGGGGCAGTACTATGGAGACATGGGAGTTGATAATTGGAGTTTAGAGACCTGGGAAAGGGAAGTTAATAAGAATGATGTAAGGTTACTTCTTAAATAGCTCCAAGTATATTAATGATTATCTGTATACTGAATTATTTCTTTATGTTTTTATTTGGGCAGTTCTAATTTCTACTTCTTAATGGCATGTTACTGTTAAAATCTCAGTTTGAGCTTCCTCTGTTTTAATTGTTGCTTTAATTTTCTTTCTTTATGCACTTTTTTTTGCTCTGGCATTTAGCATAAGTGAGTTAGTTACTATTTCCTATATTGCTTGGTTAGTCATTATTCATCACACACCAGTAAGTTGATTGTCTCTGAGAACTCCAAATTGGTGCTAGTTTAAAAATATATTTATGTAGTCAAAGTTAAAAAAAAAAAAAAAAAATCAATCTTCCCTATTAATTATTAATTTATTACATGGAAATAATTTTCCTAAAATCCTAGATTTAAATTTCTATTCACAAGATACCTTTGCTAGTGTTATGTTAATGCAAATTCTTTATGTTATCTTGTAGGTACTAGTAATGACACCCCAGATATTTTTGGATGTTTTAAGAAAGGCATTCTTGAGTCCAGAAGCAGTATGCTTAATGATAATTGATGAATGTCATCGTGCTACTGGTAACCATCCATATACAAAAATAATAAAGGTGAATATCTATTATTTTCCATTTTTGTTGTTTCACATCATCTTAAGCTGATTTTTCATTCTTATTTTTTATGAACATCTCAATAATTGTGTTGTTTTGGTGAAGGAATTTTTTCATAATTCTAATAACAAGCCAAAGATTTTTGGAATGACGGCATCCCCTGTAGTTAGAAAAGGTAAGATATTGTGGTGATATTGTGTACTGCTATGTCATTGGCTAAGATAGTTTGGTCCAGTTTTTTAATTTTTTTTATTTGCCATTATTTGTGTACTTTGTACTGTACATGTCTTAGAAACTTGTAGATTTTATGACCAAGCACAGTTTCCCAGTTTGGATTTAAAGTAATTAAATTGACGCCTTGTGTTCCAATGTATTTCTGGGCCATTTAATACACATATTCATATATATTTCTGGGCCATTTGTGTGTATGTATTTGTATATGACTTGTAATCCCATTATTTTTTTAGTTACAACACTTAATCTAGTTATGTAATCTAAAGTTACAAGTAGACTGAATAGAATAAATATTATGTTGTATTAGTTGCAATATAACTTCTAAGATCCTGATAATTATTTATGTTTAGAAGGCTGGGAAAATTGAGCTTTTGTTTGAATTCCTTGCTGAATGCAAGTTAGAGGTTTGTATTTGTGTTGGCTATTGGAAAGGCTATAGATAAGCTAGAGTTTAATTTTAATAGGAAAATAATAAATAAAATTTACTTGTATCATACACTTGCATACACTTTACTTTTTCTCATTTAATATTTGACTTGTTTTTATCAATTCCGCATTACTTTCTTTTTTTTTTTTTCTTTTTTTTTTTGTTTTTTAACTCGGGAATATACTTGCAAGACTGCAAAACATAAGCATCAGTCGTGGAATTTGTATCATGATATCCATCAGCTTTGAGTTGAGTAAAATGTGACAGCTTTGAGAATGCTGATTTCCATGTGATCTTTTTTGCTTATTTCTTTGAGTTGCACCTAATTTGAATAATGGCTGGGTTGGAGTCACGTGTTGCTATTTTAATAGTAGTCTGCATCAAGGCACTGATGCTAATTATTTCTTTTCTTTAGGGTCTTCAACGAATTTTACATTTGAGGCAATACAATGGGCGTGTTTCTTTTGTGCCTGCACCTGGCTTTGAAACCTATGGAGAGCCAACTAGTTACCCCAACAAATCTACTGGCAAGCCTGATAGCTACAGTACAAGTGAAGAGGAGTTTATTAAGGTTTGGCATCATGGTTACCAGGGACCTAATATTGACTTGGAGAATGCATATGGTGCTAAAGAAGGCCCACTATGAAGTTATACTTTTATATAATGTTGTTTCTGCAACTGTTTTTAATATTTTAAATTATACTTTTTCAAATTAGAAGGCCCACTATGAAGTTATAATGAATGACAAGATCCTTTCTCTTATCAAAGAGGCAGATGCACATTACCAGGAGCTTGAGAAAGACCGTCTGGTACGTTTGATGCCTTTCCAAAGTGGAAGGGCATTAAACGTACCAGACGGTCTTTTTGAAGCTCCTGGTAATGTGCCTCTGCCTCTTTGATAAGAGAAAGGATCTTGTCATTCATTATAACTTCATAGTGGCCCTTCTTCTGTCGATAAAAGTATAATTTAAAATATTAACAACAGTTGCACTAAATATGAACAACTGCTGAATATATGGACAAGATTGCCAAGATGGAAGCTGAACTGCAATCAGCAGAGCCTGTTAAGTTAGAGTTACAACAGAGGGCTCACTTAGATATTCAGCAGATTCTTGCTCTTGTTTCAGAACTTGAGAGCCTCAGACGGGAATATCAGCACTGTAGGTATGTAATGCTCTTCTTTATGGCTGTCTCATAGAAACCCAAATGCACCAGTTTGTTTTTGTGGTGATTTTATTTACTATAGCAGCTTGGGCTTTCAAAAGTGTATGTGTTCCCAGTGTTGGCTTTCAGTGGGTATATATTTATTTATTTTTGTGTGTTTCTTCTCCCATAATAGAGGTACATGAAACTTACCAATAATTTTTTTAAAAAAATTTTATTGATGATAGAGGGAATGATGTTAGGTCAGTTAGAATGGCAGAAAACAATGTATGTGGCTGACTTAGATTGGTTGATGAGGGATCCATAGAATCCACCCCAATTTGACTTAGTTGAGTTGAGTTGAGTTGGGTCAATTCGAGGACAATAAACTATTATAGACTAAGAAGTATTTTAATGACTTTGTGTGATTGTAATTTGTTACTTCCTCACGAACATTCAGATGCTAGCTAATGGGTGTATCTTTCTAAATGGTGTTTCATTGCTTGGTATTTCATTAATGGTTGCAGCAAATTCAAAACCCAACAGCTACTATGATTGCAAGGACAGCTGTTGCCCAAGATGACATCAGTCGTTTTTTTTTTTTTGATAAGTAATAAGATATATTGATAAAAAAGGAACACCCTAGTGCACAGGGAGTGAACAAGGAAAAGAAATCAAATACAAAAATTGCAAGAGTCTAGGAAATCAAAAAAAGAAGAGAATGATTTATTGTAATCTTAGAACTTAGCTGTGTTGTTCATCTAGTATACTCTCTGTGTACTTAGTGCATTCCTTTTTGTTCAATAAAATTTATTACTAATTTCTTATATATATAAAAAAAATAGTTATGCTCATGAAACTTATTCTTGTTCCAGGAATGCATCCCCGTGTCTTTGTTGATGGTTTTGAGATTGCAAAAAGAGCAACTCTCCAATTTCTTGAAAAGTTTAAAACCCCTGTTGTTATGGGTAATGAGCCTGACAAAGACTTCAAATTAAAATGGTAGCAAGGACAACACTCAGAACAAATGTAACCTGTAATCTCTCTTTTAAATATTCCATTGGAAGCATGAGGTGGAATGGGATTAGATTTTCGTTTTGTATTTTGTTTATCAAAAACTAGATAAAAGATTGTTATTAAATAATTTACCAATGGTCTTTAGATCAAATGGCACCTCCTGCCCATATAAATTAGATGGAGGATAAGGTCATGGGGTTTTAGACTATATGGGTTCTTTTTTTGGTAAATGACCTAATGGGTTCATGAGTTTTATTAACCTATCCCCATAAAAATCCATTATTTGTAATTTGACTCTGACGTTGTGTTATGTCTGCAGTTGTATGAAGCACTTGCATATCAATTGACGGACATAGTTGTTAATGTGGTGCGTTTTGCTACACATAACATTTTTTATAATTTTTTTTCATGATTATTGAGATAACATGTTATGATTTGTGGTAGAAAAAGTTATGCTAATAGTGAGACCATATTGAGAATTATTTGGGCAGCCCTTTTTTATTCTTGGACATTCACGTCATCTATTTCATGATTGTCCCTTTTTGTCCACTATGTATTTTTATCATTGTACAATTGGTCTTTTGTCCCCAAATGCGTCATTGTAAATATTTTTCTCAAATTGGTGGGTTTCAATTAGTTTAATCGATGAGGTTTTTTATTTAAATTTCATCGTACCTATTTTTTTTTCTTTTTCTTTTTCCTCTAATCATCTCCCTATTTATTTATTGCTAATAATATGCCCTTAAAATGCTTTTTCAGGCAGCTATCATCACTGAGGCTCCAACTCCACAGCCACATCAAATTAGCCCCTTTCCCATGGTGAGATTTTTGTAAAATGAACAAAATTTTCTCCGGTTGTATTTGTAGATGGACATTCCATATGATTTCCGAAAATCCTATATTTATTTTTAGAATTTTTGTGAAACTCTTATGTTAGTGGCCTTTTTTTTTTTTTTTTTTTTTCCTAAGATCCTGAAATTCAGCATGGCGTAACCCAAGGCAGCCTTCAACCTCAAGGTAATGGCAGCTTAATTAATTAAAGCATCTTGAAGTCACATCAAATTAATAGAATTTTGTTAGGCAACATTATGTACTAAATGACTGATAAAAGTTTCGAAGTAAATTTCAATAATTTTTTGGAAAATTGTTATTGTCTTAATCAAATTACAAATAAATTAAATTAACAAAAAGAAGAGAGAAAGTTTTTCCAATGGAGCACTTTCTTTAGATTATTCTTTGGAGTAAATTTTTGAAAAGAGACTCACCATATTGTTTTTGTATATACTTGAATATTGCAGAGTGTTCTCCACGTTGCACCTAGAGATGCTCAAAAATAGCATTCAAAAAGCCATGCATGTTCTTCTGCCAAAAGTGCTGTGCTAAATGCTTATGTGTGCCTCCAGGAACTTATGGGAACAAGGAATTCTACCCTTGCTACAATAACTGGAAGACCAAGAGAGGAGGTCCCAAATGTCCTTGAACATTTCTTTCATTGCATGCCATTGTTGTGATCTAGTGAGTAGTAAGCAATATAAACTACAAAATTGTGGGGATTTTTTTTTTCTTTCTTCTTCCATATGGTATCATTTGTTTGTATCGAACGTTGAATGGAAAGAGATTTTCTTTTTCTTTTTTGAAAAACCTTATGTGATTGAATATATTTTTTTGTTGGTATGATAAATGATAAAGTTGTTTGTTGTTAAATAAGAAATTTAAGACTTGGTCAAGCGCAGAAAAATCACACACATAAAATTCGAATAATTCACAAACTGATTTTATTCATTAAAACACAACAAATTTGAAACCCATCAAGGCCATCATATCAAACCCAAAAAAATCGCCATAGTTCCTGAACTTCTCAACATATGCATGGGTCGAGTTGGTCTTATCATTGAGTGGACGAAATTTGGTTTAAGGCGAAACCATGAAACGACGACTTTGGGGGATGGTAGTTTCCGACGAGTCTGCATTCTGTCAGATAAGTTTTTGTCGGGTTTCAAAACCCAAATTCAACTATAAGCAGTAGTTACATTCAATACAAATTCTTATATCAATAAGTGTAGAAGACATGTAACTGAAAAAAGCAACACTATTCTTCCCTCTTGACTTGCTGATTGCAAACTATAACTAGACTATGACCGGCATTATTTGCAAGATGAGATTTTCTTAGACTGAGGATAACTGAATGATGCTATATCATGTTTTAGAGGGGGAAAAGAATGGAAATAATTAACAACTAATTTAAAGACAAAATTAAACAGTCATAATATCACAATCTAGAAACGGGTACATTGGATATAGAATACTTCGATTACAAGTTCATTCAGTGATAAACAAAATAATAATTGTGCCGATACAACCCAGTAGTAAGTTCAAATACACAATAAAGAGAACCCCAATTTACATCTACAATGCCATTCCAAAATCGAGTATTTGCATGCCTGACAAAAATTCAAATATTGTCGTTAGATACCAAAACCCAAAACATACGTACTAATCTACGCAACTTGGCTAATTGATACATTAATGGCATTTTATATAAAAGCATCACTTACCTAGTTTGGATCATTACTGCTTGTCGAAGCCCTACGGGAAAGCGAACATCTTCTACGATTATGCCCATGTTGATGACACAGTCTATAACTCTGCTTTTGTTGAATCTCTCTCAAGTCAGAACCTGGCCTCTGGCTTCTTGGTTCTTGCTGGACCCCATCCATCTCATTCTGTATCCTAGACGCCACAGGTCGACCTTTGCCCCACAACAGGTTTAGGTCAAGCACCCACTTTGGACCGTCCACATCCCTCGACAATGACTCTGACTTTGGCACCACAAATGCATGTGAGTAGGTGCGAATGGCATTCTTCAAAATATAACATGGGTCAATATATGTAGTCGCATCTTGCCCCAAGTGCTGAAGAGCTTTAATTGCATGTGAACAAGAGATCTTTCTCATTTGCCACTTTCTACAACGACATGTTCTGGCCATTATGTTTACTTCATAACTATGGTGTCCCCCTCCAGAGCTATGGATGTTGTATGCAGTAATTACTTGATATATACCATTCAGATTATTAAACGCATTTATTTGGTGTGAAATTGATTTTTGTAGGTTTTGTCCATAGATTTTTAAGGCATATTTACTCCATACCTCACCCTTTGAGAGATCATGAGTAATTTCTTTGTGTCAATCATGGAAATACACAACAAGTTTGCTCCAAGTAAATTCAACCATTGCAGCAATGGATAGGCCTCGGGCACCTTTGAGTACTCCATTGAAGCACTCTGAGACATTGGTTGTCATAGCCCCATAACGGTATCCACCATCATGTAGCTGGGTCCACATGTTTAGATCCTCTTTCATTAGATATGTGTATGGCATGATGGATGAGCCGGGTTCACTTTCCTGCTGCTCGGTTCTCCGTTTCTTCCTAAGGGCCTCGATCTCAGCTTCCTTGATAGGTTGCATGTGCAACTCAAATTTAGCTTATTGAGTAGCATACCCCGCTTTCAAGGCCAATGACTTTAAAGTGGAGTCCTAAAAATGCGTGTTGAAGTTGCTAGCAACATGTCGAAGGTAATATCTGTGAACTACTCGTAGTCATCCATCATCATCTCTAGGCCAGTTTGCAATTGCGTTTTGAATACCCTTATGTCGGTTAGAAATTACGCAGATGTCCTTATCTGCTATCACATTCCCCAGTGAATTCCTAAGGCGTTCTAAAAACCACCCCCAACTAGGCCCTAACTCTTTGTCCACAATGGCAAAGGCAAGAGGAAAAACCTTGTTGTTGGCATCGGTGGCCATTGCAATCAACAACATCCCTCGATATTTACCATACAAATGGATCCCATCAATACTGATTACTGGCTTACAATGTTTGAATCCTTCAATGCATGGAGCAAAAGCCCAAAATACATAGCGCAATATTGTATCACCAAACTCGTCCCTGGGTATGGTGTGACACCAGAACCGGGTGCCAGGTTCTTGATCCCAGTATGCCAATAATAACTTTCTCAACCTTTGGTAAGACTCTTCCCAATCCTCGAATATCTTTGCAATAGCTCGTTATTTCGCATCCCATATCTTATAGTAAGAAAAGCTTATGCCCATAATACTTCCCTTTAATGAAATCTCTGAGGTGATAAATTGTTGCCGTGTGTTTTTCTTGCAACAATGGAACAAATTCTGCTGCAAGAAAATTACAATCCATCATTCTACCATCAAGGGCCGTGGCAAGGGGTATACAACTGTGAGGACCCCTATAAGATGTGACCATCCATAGTCCGAGTTCAGGCTTCGCGACTGCCCCAACGTACCACATGCATGATTCATCACCGCATTTCACAGACAGTCTACTTTTGGTCAACCTACTAGTCATAATGTTTTTGTTATGCTTTGCGGCGTAAATTGTTAATGCACGTTTCACCGCCTCTTTATTCGCAAAAATCAATCCTTTCGTAAAATTCATGTCTGCATTCCAAGAAGAACCAAATGCTTGCTGAACAACTTCAGGATCAACCATATTTTCCCAAGTATTTTCATAAAATGATGAGGTAGGAGGTTCATAAACGAGGGTCGTATTTGTAACATGCTGAACTCTAACATTAGTGTCCGCATCATCTTCATCACATTCAGCCATATCATCAACATGAGGAATGAGAGTAATTTCATGGTCATCAACACCCCTGTCAAAGTCGCCATTGTCAATCCTCTCTTCGTACTCATCTCTATCGTTAAGATCTTCCCCAAAACAGTCTTCGTCTTCATCTTCAACTACTGGAACTGTAGAGGATTCACCTCAATGTGTACAAAATTGATTTTCATATCTATTTCCAGGTTCGCTCTCAATTGTTGTTGGTGTCTCTTGAAAAGGGGGTGTATAGCCTCCTAATGTGGTGCATCGATCATCTAGGACTGCAAACTGTAGAGATGTAGTTGTTTGTACAATTTCTTCCTCTACGCCGACTTCCGCACGTGACTCCAAAGTGACGTACAACTCAAAATCTGCTGCTTGTTCCCATTTTTGCATCTTACTAAACATGAATTTCACATGTTTGTCCTCTGTTATCGCCATATATCTGTAATTAATGCATTGATTGAGGAATTCATATGGAGAACGGAAAGTAATATGTATGTCATGCAAAGCAGGGTTCACTTGCAACTCTTCCATAATTTTTACTTTCAGCTCATTCAGGGTCTTTAGCTTATGGCGTACCATCATATAGCAACACTGGATACCCGGACCTTGAAATGAGAATCCGTTATAAGGGTTAGCATTGCTAAAGGGTCCACCGTAGTATATATTTATATGGATCATTATCAACCTATAGATCATCAAGTGCAATTGTGTTAGTGACAAATTTATAACGCTCAATCAACATCAATCACAAAACTTTGCGTATGAAATGCCAACAATACTAACCTCAACCAAATTTGCATATACTCACCTTTAGTAATCTTACAAAAATAGTCATTATCAATTTCATATTCTTTAAAAATTCCAAATCATTCTAGGGGCATGACTTTCAAAACCCATTAAAATAAGTTATGATGAACAAAAATATTATATACCAACTAGTTATCCATTGAAATCTCTGTTACAAATCTTAAACAAATATATCTTGAAATAATTTATGGTAAAAAGACTACTATCTTAGGTATCAAACTCATAATCCATTTCATATCCATGATAAAGACCTAAAAGTACTAAATATTCCTAACAATTAATCACAATATTTAGTACTAAATATTCCCAATAATTAATCACAATATTAATTTAAAAAAAAAAACTTAGCATATTATCACAATATTTACACTAACAAACAAAACAAATATTCTCATATGTTGTAATAACATAATAATCACAATATTTGGTACTAAATATTCCCAATATTCCCAATATTAATTTTTTTAAAAAAAAACTTAGCAAATAATTTAATCACAATATTTACAATAACAAAAAAAAAATTCCCAATATGTTGTAATTTAATCACAATTATTTACTAAATATTCCCAATAATTAATCATAATATTACTAGTCATTATAGATTTTTTCTTAAGTAGATTCATGATCTTATATAAATGTGTCCTAATATTAATTTCAAAAAAAAAAAAAAAAAAAAACTAGCAAATAATCACAATATACTAACAAATAAATTAATCACAATATTTACACTAACAAATAACAAAAACAAAACTTTTCCTAATATGTTCTAAATTTTTCTTAAAAAAAAACTAGCAAATAATCACAATATTATAAAAACATTACCTGAGAGTGTTGTGTGAGATGAGTGTTCTGTGAGTGCAAGTGAGAGTTTAGGAAAGTTGTTTCGAAGAGAATATAGAGCTGAGTTTCTGAAGAGAATATAGAGCTGAAGCTGTGAAACCCCACGGTAAGGAGGAAAACAAGTCCCAGCTGGGACCCACGGCAACACGTGGAGGGCTGGGGACTATTCATGAAAATCGAGTCCTCTGGACTTGATTTGGGGTAAGCCCATGTGACCGTTGATGCTGTGGGATGAGACTGATGATGCTGTGAGATGAGACTGATGAGACTAGGAAATTGAGTTCATTGGACTCGTTTTTTATACATAGAAACCGAGTCCAATGAACTCGATTTCTGGCCTACATGGACACTCTGGCCACCTCAGCTGTTGGCAAAATAATAAAATAACAACCCAAAAATCGAGTCCTCTGGACTCGAATTGTTAGAAACCAAATTATTTTGAAACGTTTCTTAACTAATGATATTGTTTGGGTTTTATAGTTATTTTCTAAAAATTCCTGTAAACTTACATTGCCATATGACAAAGAAAGATTTGTAGACACCTTACATATTTGACATGTTTAGTTTTTCTTTTTGTTTTAATAATGAATCTCTTTAAATATTCCTGAATAAAAGAGTATATAAATGAATGCTTCAATGTGTACTATTCCATTTTACATTATTCTTGAATGTGTACGATTCTTTTTGAAATTACCCTTCTATCATTTTTTTTAGTCCAAGTGTGTTAAGAGTAGTCATCATGAAATTGACATCATAGGTTGAAATTCTATGATATTTGATTATGCAATCATCAATAAGCCAATCATCCAAGCTCGTAGTGTCAGAATACCTAAAGAATGAAATACTTACATAGTGCACCAATGTGACGCCAACCAAAGACCCTTTAAAGGTTGAGTCAAAAACTCATAATAATCTCCAAGAACTCTAATAGTATGAGAGTCAAGAAATTATGAGCTTATATACCTTGAAATGGAGGAGGCTTGGTGCTTATATAGTGGTATAGAGCTGACCACGTTTTCAAGAATTTATGCACTTCCCTTATAAGGAGCATAGCAAAGGGAGTGGAGTTAATGACCTCAAGATCTTTGAGTTTAACTTCCCATACTTAGTGGATTCGAATTTGTAAAAGGATCTTTGAACGTAGTATGCAAGTCTTTCCATGTAGAGATGGTGGAGTGGAGGACATGCAATGACTGGGGAGCTAAGTGTCAAGAGTCATCTGTTAACCCTAGTCGTTTGTCACCATGGTGGTGCTGGTCTGGTTGGTTCACTGGGTGTCAACCAAGTAGGTTGAAAGGCTATCATGTTGGGCAATTGATAAGTACTAGACAACTCACGTGTTAGAATTTTCTGGGCCTTTTTGCTTTGGTGGAAATATTTCCCATCCGTATCTATCAAAAAAGAAGTTAGGAATGTGTTCTAAGGTTGATCTTAAAAAAAGGGGATGTGCCTTTCCATCTTTCTCTAAGCTATTCATCTCCTTCAGAATAACACATCAAACTATTTTAACACCATCAATGAATTAAAACTTTTTAAGACCACTAATTTAAGCACATACTCTTCTTTTTCTTTTTCTTTTTCCTCAAATCAATTTAATTGAACTGTCATTTACTATTAGGACCATCAATGAATGAAAAAACTATAGAATACTTTGTTTAGCCAAAAAAAAAAAAATATATATATATATATATATATATATATATAGAATATTTTGGAAGTACTATAAATACGTATTTTTATCTCTCACATGAACAGTAGATCTCTTTATGTGGGACTCACTATTATGAGAAAGAGGGAGAGTGCTTATTTATTATACTCTTGAAATATTCTATAATTACTTGAATGAACAAAAAACATTTTAAGTTTAGTTGCAAACTCGAATAACTAGTTTTTGATAATCAACAAGGAAATTTTAGTAACAAACAAACCAAATACAACAACTAAGAAACCAAGATCCTAGACTACTTAAGAGCGATTACATCGTAGAAAACAAAAGAGGCAGTGCAAAAAACAAAACAACCTGAATACTTGTTTTGAATGACTATGAAAGCAAAAATTGGTAGCTTGATTTGCATCTCTAGAAGCCCATATGAATTGAATAAACTAACATAGAGCTGCCAGCTTAGTAGTGTCTGAACATAAAACCTGAATCCTCCAAGGAGCAGCAATGGGTGGTCCATTAATAGCATCTATACAAATCTTTGCATCACTTTCAAAAATGGCTCAACTAATATTGTGTGAAACTAATTTTTGAGTTGCCCAATTGATTATTTTGTCTTCAGCTTGGACAGGGATATTGATTTCTACTTGTTTTCTAAGAGCAAAAACTATTGTTCTTCTCCAATCTTTGGCCACAATAGCAATATAAGATTTGTCAGAGTCAACCGCAAAATCACAAGTAACTCGAATAGCTAATTACTTCATTATTTTAGCAGTGGCTTTATTATTTGCTAACTTGTTTAACAGCATTGACATTCTGATTAAACACAGTTGAATGCTCTGCCATTGCAAGTCCCCATGGTTTTTAAGAGTTCGAGTTAATAGATGGCTGCACTACCATGTTGTTGATTTGGTTGAACACTGCTTTAGATGCATTAAGCCTCCGGATCATGCAGAGCTCATAGTAAACTTGGCACTCTCTTTTTTTTTTAATCACGCACAAGGCCAATGGAATTTGCATCCAGTAAGGGAAAAGACGAAAAGTTACTAATGTTTTGGATGCATGCAACATCATACTTAACATGTAGGTCTTGTCCATTTGTGAGACTAAGACTCACATGTTGTGAGTGTGATACTGTGTGCATCCAAAATACCTACCAACAAGGGACCTTAGGTATGGTTAGGAACAAAAATTTTGAAATGATAAGTTGTAATTCGAGAAACATTCTGAAAAAAAAAAAATGCTAGACAATCGCATAACCTAGGCATGTATCAATTGAAGCGTTAAACCAATAAGACCTACATGCTTGGATAATGTTGCCCACGAATGACTGCAACCTATAAGATAAACTAGCTCACAGTTTTGCTATGCGTGTTTCAATTAAAAAAAAAACAACAGTTCAAGTCTGCCTAAATCATAATACTATATATATGTTTGAGTATATTTTCACTGTGCCTGACCGATGCACTTAGGGAAGGTAAAGAAAATAATTTAATTAGGCACAGAGTGGAAAGTCCCAGCTACTACAGCTATATCCACATTCTAGCTAATATTTTGAGTTTGAGGGCTCCTTTATCAGTAATATATATATATATATATATATATATATATATATATATATTATTGATATCATTTCTTGTTATTAATCCATAATAAGGATAATTAATACAAACAAACACTCTTCTACTCTGCCATTAGTTTGAAATCCAATAAGTAAATAACTCTACTTAAAATACTTTAATGGTCAATTTGGATTGAGGGGGGATAGAGGAGGAGTGGAGGAGAAGAGTAAAGTTGGCTAATTTTGGGCCACCTCTACTCTACTCTCCCTTCCTCCCCCTCAATCAGTGGCGGCTCCAGGATTTTTTTTCTTAGGGGTCAATAGTGTTGGAGCTAGGAATTTGTTGTGGGAGGAGTAAAAAATAAATTATTTTTTTTATATACAATAATCTAAAAGAGGAATAATATATCCACAACATTTTCACAATATTTTTATAACAAATCTTAAGTGGCAGGTTGTTACTGGTTGTTATTGTTAGGACAAAAAAGTAATCTTAGTGTAAGGTTCAAATTTAAACCAATAACAACTAACCACCTGTGATTTGTTGTAACAATATTGTGGACAGAGCATTTCTCAATCTAAAATAGTATTATTAATACAATTTAGCATACAATACAACTATATTGTACAATAGTCTAAAAAAATTATTAATAGTTTAAACATCAGTAAGATAACAACCATTGAATGCATAAATAAATAAAATTAAATAACTAATTGTACATTTTTTGTCAAATTAATAATAATTTATTATATTTATATCTACTATCAATTAAATAAAAATATATGATAAAGAAAAATAGTAACGCACATAAGATTTGGTCTGGGAGTAAATGTAAAACTAATAAAAAAATTGTAATTAATATAATTTTTTGCTTTTGAAGTGTATGACCTTTTAACCATACACGTGGTCATTCTCTTGGAATTGGAGTAAGTGCTAAAAGACTTCTTAGACTTGAAAATCTATAGAGCACTTATCAAACTACTTGATTAAACAAGAAAAAAAATATAGAAGGGTTAAAGAGAAATAGGGAGAATGAGAAAAGAATCACAAATGTAGATATAGATCTGTTTGTTGTAGAGGTGGTGTAATTTTTTTTTTTTTTTTTTGTTGCTAAAAGTGGTGTAATTTTTTGCTGATGAAGAAGAAAAAATGTAAGGAAAAATAGTTTCATTTTGCCATCAACAGTAAAGTATGCTAGAGTTTGAAGACAAGGTTTATATATTTATTTATTTTGAAACGAATGAGCAATTTTAAGAGTTGTGCTACGACACAACATTTTCACAACAAAATTTAGGTGACAAGTTGTTAAAAATATGTAAAAAGGTGATGTCAATTGTAATAAAAACCAGTTACAACGTAACATTTATTATAAAATTAGTGTGAAAATATTGTGAAACTAGCACTAAATTGAGCATATTCAAGCTTATTTCAACTAGGTTTAAGTAAAATTTATGCTTAAGGTGTTCAAAATTTTATTTAGGGGTCAAAACAAAACAAAAAAAAATTAAAAAGATTTTATATAAAATTTCTTTTTTTCCCAAGTCAGGGGGTTCATTTAAACCCCTTGGGCTGACCCTAGAGCCGCCCCTGCCCTCAATCCAAACATACATCTCTACCATCTTTTTCAAATTTAAAAGATAATTTTTGCTATTTAATTAAAAAAAAAAAGATAATGGAAAAATAATAATAATGAATTGAAGAGTAAAGTTAAAAGGGTTTTTATATCTTTACTGTTAAGTTTAAATCAGATGCAAACTTCTTTTTTGGAAATTGTTTCCTATTTATGAATGAAGATTTAGAAATCATGTTGAATACAAATTATTGAAGCTTTCTAGGGGAAATTACACTTTATTACCTTAAATTATACTCCAGATTACATTTTGTACCATAAACTATTCGAATGCACATTTTGCATTCTAAACTATTACTCTTGTTACACTTTGCACCCCGATGTTAACTTTATTATTATTTTGGATGGAAATCATGAACATATGACTCGCACATATGCATTGCTTAAGTGATACAAAGTTAAAAGACTAAAAACCCCTCTTTCCAATTAATTAAAAACAAAAAAGTTATTTCTTTATTTTTTACCCAACTCTCTCTCTCCCCCTCTTTTGTGCGTGCGTAGCAACTCCTCTTCCCAAATCAAATCATCAACGGCACCACTACTGCTCCACCAGGACCATCACTGCAACGGATGGCCGACTTGACCTCTTGAATATAAATGTTTAATGGCCTTTACAAGAGCCACTGAACATGTCCATGAGGGAAACTGAAAAACAACCTTTTCCTTAGCAGTTAATATGTGGCTTTGCCAATTCCACAAGGCTGCCAATTTTATGGCACTGGATCTTTAATTAATATTAACTTGTAAGCCATATATTAGCTTTTTGATAACCACTTAGTGCAAAAAGGAGTGCAGACTTACCTTGAACTTAATTATAATATTCAATGGAAAGACATAATTTCAAATGCTCACACTGACCTTTTCCCTTCCATGGAAAATTAACCATGATCTTACCTCTATGTAGCATAACATTTCCAAAGTGCTCCGATAACAAAATTTACCGATATATTTACTTGGGACCATGTTCTGATCTAACGTTGAAGATTTCCATCATCTGATCATCATCATTGTTTTTAAATTGGACCAGCCATCTTGAAATATTTTTTAGTTTATGGGAAAAAAATAACAAAAATGTCACAGTGGCGGTGTAATGGTGGAGTAGTGGTGGTGCCATTGATAATTTTGTTTTGGGGATTTAGGGTTTCACAAATTTTGATTGGAGAGAGAGAGAGAGAGAGAGCTAGGTAAAAAAAATAAAGAAATAAGTTTTTGTTTTTAATTGATTGGAAAGAGGGGTTTTTGGTATTTTAACTTTGTGCCACTTAAGTAATACACAATGACACATGTGCAACAGTGCAAGTCATGTGCTCAAGATTTCCATCCAACATAACAGTAAAATTAATGTCGGGGTGCAAAGTATAACAAAGGTAATAATTTAGGGTGCAAAATGTGCATTCGAATAATTTATGATGCAAAGTGTAATTTATGGTATAGTTTAAAATGGTAAAGTGTAATTTTCCAAGCTTTTTAAGGCAAGTAAATCCAATATGATCTCAAAAATTTGTTAAATAGATACAGAGTTTAAATTGTAATTGTAATGTAATTGACCTGGTCTTTGCTCTATATACTGGTTTTCATATTCATTAACCAAGATAAAAAATTAGAGTTTTGATTGAAGGTTTCGTGTAATGAAGTAATGATAAGTGGTTGGCTAGTTGCATTATTCTTTCTTGTAATATGCTTATTATTCCTTAATCTATGTAACTCCTCATTTACAAGGAAAAAAGAAAACAATTTCACAAAATGTGAGAATGTGGAATTCATAAAGGAAAATTCTAAAATTACTAATATAAATTCTAGTACAAAATGTTTACAAATTGATCCGATAATAAATGTGATTAGAATTTCAACAATCTAATAAATGAATATTTGAATTATTTTTATGTGTTAAAAATCTTATAATTCAATTGACACATATTTTCAAAAAAAGCTAAAGTTTAAATCCTTTTTATCGTATTATATATATCTATTGGTGACATCTTATAGTATTCATCCCAGCATCAATCGTTGACAAAACTTGTGAAACAAAACCAATTTGTACCAACATTTGCAAGTATTCTATCATTTTCAATATATATTAGAACTAATACAATTTCACTCATGCATCCAGAATGATCAAACCACATGCAAACACTTATTATCAAGCCCGACATAAGATTGGACTGAGAACAAGAAAAAGAAAGAACACAACATCTAAGTCTAACTGATAAAGGGATAAATAGAGACACATCAAGAGAGATGGCTTTAGACTTTAGTTGTAGGTATCAGGATTTGCCAAGAGGTAGCTTTCAACAACCTTGAACAATCCCGAGGCTCTTTCTTTGCTGCCCTTAATTTCGTCTTCCTTAATCTCAATGTCGCCTTTGGTATGGTACTTACAAGTGCTCTTGCAAATGGACCCTCCATTAGGGGATGGCGTTAACTTTATCTCGTAAGAGATTTTCTCTAGTGTATCCATCAGAGCATCACCCTCAATCACACTGTAGCTGTATGTGAAGTTTTCTTTGTCTATACCTTCAATCTTGTGCTTTAAATATTTAAATTTACTGTCTGCATATAAGAAAAAAAATAGATGAATGTTATTTATGTGAAGTATATACACAAATAGAACTTGAGTGAAATAAAAAAATAATGGGAAACAAAGAGACAATTTATCTCATAGTTTGGTTCATCAGAATTTAATTACAAACAAAATTTCAATGGTTACATTTGATCCTTAAGGTTTGGACTAAAATAAGATGCTTAGGGTTTCGTCCAAAATACCTCTAATAGTTTTTAATCCAAAGTAGGATTCAATCATAATGTAACTACCAAAAAACTTGTGGGACTAAATTATTATTGGATCAAATCAAAATGGGAAAAATTATTTGTATAAAGAAAATAGAAATTTGGTTAATTTTGATGGAAACGTATTCATTTTGATTCAAACTTTAAGAGTTCAAATATATCAGTTTAAAGTTTGTGGTCTAAATTGTGACCGTGCCAATCGTCAAAGAGGTAAATTAAAATTTACCCTTAAAAAATGAAAATTATATTTTAAACGTTACAATTTAGGGGGTGGCAAATTAGACTTTATAGTTTTAAGAGTAATAAATTAAAACCGAGAGTTGAGATGGCAAAAAATTAAAATTTCAACCCTAAATAAAACTCAAAAACTAGGGTTCTAATTAAATGTGCTGAGGTTTAATTAGTTGATTTTGAAACTATAGGATTTAATTTGTTAAATCCTTAAAATATAAGCTTTAAAAGGTCATCGTCTAAATTATAAAATCCTTCTAACTGACTAAGAGGACCTACTAGATTATGAAAATCATCTATATATACTTTTAGTTACATGCCATATTTAATAAATTATGTAACTTGTTTGAATAATAGATATGAATAATGAACTAGAGAAAAGTCCCACAAATTAATTTAGAGGAAAAGTTTGTTCATAGAAAATAAAATAAAATAAAAACTCTTGCAATTTTATTCACAAAAACAGTAAAAGAAAAGGGTAGGTTTAAAATACTGAATAAATAAAGCTTGAATAATTGTACGAGTAGTACCTACGCCAAAAGTAATCTTTTTAATGGTTCCAGGTCCTCCATCTCCTTCAAGAATTTCGACATTCTTAATGGCCTGTGGCAGTGGCACTATATTTGGGAGGGGCCCTCCTAGCAGGTCTACATCAAGGACAAAGGCTTTGAACATCTTAGATGGAGGGATGAAAGAGGTGACCTCAGTTTCATAGGTGAAAACACCCATGATAACTTAATTGATATGGTTTGAAGAGGATTGGAGAATGAAGAGGAGGTTATTAATTAATTAATTTTTTTTCTATTTGGTTGAGAACAGGTAGGAATTCTATTACCTATAAAACTATATGAGTATAGAAATGAATCAGCACAGCAAGCTCAGTGTCCTTTCCCTGAAAACTTGCCAACACACTAATACAAAATGGAATACAATAAAAACACGTAGCCCTCCCATCAGAAAAAAAAAAAACACGTAGCCCCCTTGCATGTCTTCTATGGACCTACGCATGCCCTTCAGTTGGGTTGCTGTCAACTTGGGTGATGGCCCATTTGTTGGAAGGTGCTTGAGTTGGAGAAGTGGGTATACAGTATACTATACTATAGGCGTTCTAGACTGGGAAGCCAAATGTTGATTTCCAAGTCCTAAATTGTTTATTGGATGTTTCCAGTATACATGAGCAAACATCTTAACTTTTATTCAAGAACTTAAATTTTGGTCAAAGAGAGCACACTTTTTTTTTTTTTTTTTTTAGAAAGTAAAGAGAGCACACTTGAATATCTAATAACGAATGTAGGTTCAGATAACTCAACTAATAAAGTCTCTCTTTTTCGTGTAATTAGAGATTTGAAATTCTAACTTCGCTTGCACTATAAACCGATTGATGTCTTGATCTGATTATAAATAACAATCAAGAATCTCTTGTCATCAAGTCCTTAAGATTCAAATCCTGCCAGTGTGTACCCAATGCCTTGCTAGTGGGCCAACTTTGTAATTGGGCTAAAAAATTTACTTGTTTTAGTGGTCTTTTGAGTATCCTACAATGGGTAGCTCCTGGGTAGATTGACTATAGGCTTGCTAAAGTAACTAGCCTCTCTAACCGAACACTCTCCTGTTAATGCTCGGTTACTTTCCTAGTTCTCACCCTCTGGTGTCTAACCCTTTACTCTCATGTGGTTCTTCTATTTATAGCCTTACCTCAATGGACTACTAATGATTACCCTTTCCACCACGCATGCAGAAGGGGCCCATCTAGATTGTTTCTGACAAGAAGGGTCCCACTTTGGAAATAGGAGCCTTGGAACTTACACTAGACGCCAATCGTTGCCCGGCAGCGATATTACCCAAGGCACTACCAAGGTTGCTCGGACTGAGCTCAAGTAGCACTAAACTTATGGTCGGTACCATTACCATCTTAATCTGCCAGCAAGGTGGACCCCCCCCCCTCCCCCCCAAGTGGAATTGTCTACTTTAATTGTTTGGGCTTTATTGTATTGGGCCAAGGGTTTTAGGTCCATGATCATACAATAGCCCCCCTTTGATTCTTTTCCTCATTTTCAGGGATAGAATCAAAGATCTTGATTAAGATTTCCATTTCATTTCTTGGGGATACCAATCATCAGTTTCATTAATTACAAACAAGACAACCTACACGTTTTGGGAAAAAGGGAATGACCAACTGTCCCATCTAACGACTATGATTATTTGACGCTTCGTGTACTGTGGAAATGCGTGCGACAGTTATGAAAAGAGTTTTTAATCATTTCTCCCGCCTGAATATCCATTAATGCTTACTAAATTCCTTTGGCCTATTAAACTCATCCCTCCCTCCTTTGTTTCATTTTCTACTTCCTTCATTTCTGAGTGCTTTAGGTTACCGAGCACAAATTTCTTCCCGAGCAAATCCCTCTTAGCATTTCTACTGTAAGTCATTCGCTCTCCCCTTTATTTTTAAGTTTTCCTTCCAATTGCTTGATATATTAGAATGGGTTTTTCTCATCTTCTTAAGACCGAGGTTGCCTTAGCCAATTTTAGGGCTAGGTTTGACATTCCCTTAGATGTAGATGTAGCGTATTACCATGAGGATAATATAGCACTTGAACTGTGCCCTCATATAGTGTTCTTCCCATTAATGTCTATATTAGAGGGTGGGGTGAGGTTCCTCATAGACCTATTGATACTTACAGCCCTTAGGTTTTACGGTCTTTGTCCCGACCAACTTCCACCAAACTTCTACTGAGTGGTGAATAGTGTTAGCTGGTTGAATAACTTGTACCGGTTACACCTCGACCACCATGATATTAATTTTATGTATAGCTTGTGCGGAAACGAGAGGTCGGGGTATTACCTCAAAGTTAGGGACATGTTGGTACGGTTGATATCATGCCTCCCTAATTCTAATAGAAACTCGCCTGGAGAATATGTTTGGGTGAGCCGCAATTGGATTACCAATGAGCTCACCTGCCCGACCTCGCCCCGAGATATTGTTCAGTACCGCTCACATTTGATTTACTGTTACCATCAGTGTTTTGTTATTTATTTAAGGTTATTTTTATTTTTACTTGAATGCTAATCGCTAGTTCTGATTATGCAGACACTAAAAGGTTTAGACTGGACCGTAGTGCCATTCACGTTTGAGACCTGAATTTCGTACTTCGGTCCGAGATCTTCATACACTTTGACGTCCAATTGTGCGCATCTCACCTCATCCTCGGCTGCACTCCCACATATACAAGCTTCCAAGACCCCAATTAGGAACTAATAGTTGGCAGTCCCTTGCTGTCATATTTAGATGTTTGTTACATGGTTTCTTGCCTCCAAGACTAACTCCCAATGAAGCCCGGAGGCTCGGTCCTCAACAAGTCAGAGCAAGTTCATTGCTTCTCGTGAGAGATGGTTCGGCAGATATGGTATTTCACGGTCAAGCTAAACATATCCCCACCGAGGAGCTTGAGGAAGGGGCTCGGGTTGTAGAGTAGGTGGAGGTTGAATCAGTGGACTCTTCTTTCGAAGGAACTGAACCTGAGAACTCTAATACCAAGATGGTGGTCGGAAGGAAAATGATGGTTGATCGATTTTTGCCCAATGGGCGACAGAATCCCCCACAACAGGCACCTCCTCCCCTAGCTCCCTGTAGACGTAAGAGGCCCCACAGTCTGGATGAGCCAGCTAACTCCCAGGAACGTGCTCTTTCCTGGACTCTCCCCATTCAATCCACAGCTCCCCTCATCATCCAAGAGATGACTTAAGGGCCTCGTCCTTCAGCCGTGGTGGGGTCGAACATTGCTTCATCCTCGGCACCACCCGCGGTAGGATGGCAGAACGTGTTCAAAATTGGCAACCGGCCCTTGCCGACCACATCCAGTGTTCAAAACTGGGAGAAGGGGGAGGGCGACCGAGTAGCTTGGAGCTTGGGGTAGGCCCTTCAGCTACCCAATAATGTGCAGTACTTCTTCGAGGGTACTGACAAAGCAGTGACACTCCAACTTGAGTGGCACACTATCGTGGTAATGAGCATTTGTCATTATCACTTTATTCATTTATTATTATTATTATTATTCTGCAGCGTTCATTAACACTTAATGATCTCTTACTATTTTGCTAGGCCGCCCAACTGGCTCACATGATGCAAGATCGGTTAAAGAGCTCGGTTGAAAATGCTAAAAAAGAGAAAGCCCTTAAGGAGGTAACCAAGGCCACTATACGGGGGAGGGATGCTACACTGCGGGTTGCCGAGGGAAAAGTTAAGGAGCATAAGGGGGCCCGTGTACTAACCAAGCAAAGAGCTACGGACTTAGAGGTTAAGATGGGTGAAATGGAGTTAAGGCTGGCTGAGGTCAAAAGCCTAATCTCGGCTAGAGATAAGGAGGTGGTTGACTTTGAGGCGGCATTGGAGGAAAGCGAGGATAAATTCTATGATATGGGATTTGCTGACACCGAGAGTTCAAGCAAGCCTGTAATGTTCCAATCTCAGCGGTTGGTGAGGAATGGATGGCTGCCGTGAATGCACTGGACATACCGGAAGAGTCCCTTTTCAGGATCCCCAAGTAGATCCCTTATCCAGAGCCCCCACCTCCTCCCATCCAAAGCCCTACCCACGTTAAAGAAGAAAAGAGTCAGAGCATGAGGGTGCTAATCGAGGAGATTGACTCACACGCCGAGCTCATTAATCTTGAGATCTCCAGCGACCCTATTGCAAGGCAAAGGCAAGTGGCTCAACCTCTCCTCCCAAATCCCGACCAGGTCACAACAGAAGCTAACCCCCATATGCCCGAGCAACTGCAAGAATTGACAGCCTGATGCCTGAACCATTTATCGTAGTTACTATTTGGTTACATTGTTAGTTTTTAGTGTGTTGGATATTTCTCTATTCTATTTTCTTAGTTTGATTTCCCTAAGTCACTGGGGTGTGGTGGCAGTACATTATTTTCATAGTCACCACAGTTTTGGTGACAAACAATTGGAGCTTTTCTTAAAAATTATATTTAAAGTCACCGAAGTTTGGTGATATGACATTTGAACTTTGTTTTTATAATAAATTTTCCTTTATTTTTCATGCTTGATATTTTCAGGATACTTGTGATTTAGAGATAGTATTGTCGATAAGAACTTTCCTTAAGCAACTTAGATTTGGGATTCTGTCCTTAAATTGTAACAAGATTTCCACCTGGTCGGTGGCCAAGGTCAAGCCGAGCTTAGGTTTCTGTCCTTAGGAAATTTATAATAAGGTTTTCACCTGGTCAATGACTGGAGTCAGGCCAAGCCTAAGTTTCTATCCTTAGGAAACCTTAGGAAATTTATAATAAGGTTTTCACCTTGTCAGTGACAGGGGTCAGGCCAAGCCTAGGTTTCTGTCCTTAAGAAATTTATAATAAGTCGGTGACTAGGGTCAGGTCAAGCCTACATTTCTGTCCTTAGGGAATTTATAATAAGGTTTTCACCTGATCGGTAACCGAGGTCAGGCCGAGCCTAGGTTTCTATCCTTAGAAAATTTATTAGGAACAATTACATGCAGCAAAGTTCATATATTGCACATATATACATTATCATCTACATGTTAAGTAGTACATAAAGCAGTCCTTCAAACTTTACATGTTTAATGATAAAACTTCTTCAAATTTTGAACATTCCATGGTCGGGGAAGCGACCTCTCCTCCATGTCTTCCAGATAGTATGCTCCTACTCCAGCCATGGTAGTAACCCTATACGATCCTTCCCAATTAGGGGCGAGCTTCCCAGCATTGATATCTCGAGAACCCCCTATTGCCTTCTGCAACACGAGGTCACCAGCACCAAACTCCCTCACCTTTACGCCCTGATCATATTGTCGAGCCAGCTTCTATTGATAGTTCGCCAGGCGTATAGTTGCCGCTTCTCAGCGTTCTTCCAATGAGTCCAATTGTCTTACTGTTAACTCATTATTCGTGCCTGGGGAAAAATTTGAGGTTCTTATATTGGAAAGGCCTATCTCAATAGGTATAACTGCTTCCACCCCATATGTTAAGGAATAAGGGGTCTCGCCAGTTAACCTCCTCAGCGTTGTTTGGTATGCCCACAACACATTCAACAACTCTTCGACCCACCTACCCTTCGCTCCTTCTAACCTTTTCTTCAACCCATTAACAATTGCCTTGTTCATAGCTTTGGCTTGGCCATTACTTTGGGGATATGTTGGGGTTGAGTACCTATTCTTTATATTGAGATCACCACAATACTTGTGAAACACCTTACTATCAAATTGTAAGCCATTATCTAAGACTAAGGATTCCGGAACCCCAAACCTCGTCACAATGTTCTTCCAGACGAACTTCTTAACATACATGTCCCGAATGCTAGTTAGGGCCTCGGCTTTAACCCACTTGGTAAATTAATCTACAACCACCAAGATGAACCTTTTGTTTCCAATTTCTCGGGGAAATGGACCAATGATATCCAACCCCCACTGCGCAAAAGGCCAAGTGTTATTGATGGGATTCAAACTTCCCATAGGTTGATGTATTAAAGGGGCGTGCTTCTGACACTATTCGCACCTTTTCACATATTTAGCAGTGTCATTCTGCATTCTAGGCCACCAAAATCCTTGCGTCATTGCTTGGTGAGCCAATGACCGACCTCCCACATGGCTGCCACACACCCCATCATGTAACTTGGTGAGAAGGTCATTAACTTTAGAAGGATGGAGGCACAAAAGATATGGTCCCCCAAAAGACCTCCGATATAACCTATGATCCTTGGACAGCCAAAACCAAGTAGCACTTCTACGCACCTTATCTGCTTCTTTGCTCTCGCTTGGTAGATGGTCTTCGACTAGGAACTCAATAATCAGGTCCATCCAACTAGGTTTAGGCAACGAAATGGCTGAGATATTTACCTTTGGGTCAATACTAGGTTCCTGTACCACCTCCACCTTGATCAACCTTGGTATCTCATCGGCTAGTGTAGATGCCAAAGTTGCTAAGGAGTCAGCATGCTTGTTCTGCCCCCGAGTAATTAGAATTATCTTTATTTTTTGGAACATGCTCATCAACTACTTGACAAGCTTCAAATAATCGATCATTCGAACGTCCTTAGCTTCAAAGCTTCCCTCAATCTGACTCATCACCAGCTGAGAATCAGAATAAACCTCTAGGTCGGCCGCTTCCAAACTAAGTGCAGCCTTTAGCCCCGCAAGCAATGCCTTATATTCAGCCCCATTGTTGGATGCCTGAAACCCATTCTTAAAGAATGTTCCACTTTCACTCCCTCCGATGATACAATGACAATGCTAGCCCCTACTCCCATTGATTAGATATGACGTCCACAAAGACTCTCCACGTCATTGCATACAACTGCTTGACTCCTTTCATGGGGAGTATATTCCATGATAAAATAAGTGAGCACTTGGCCTTTGACTGAGCTTCTAGACCTGTACCGAATATCAAACTATCCGAGCCTAATTCCCTACTTAGCTATTTGGCTCATGAAATTGGACCTCTTGAGTAGAGATTGGAGAGGATACTCAGTCAACACATACATCGTGTGCACTTGAAAATAGTGAGGGAACTTTTTGGTTGCATGAACTAATGCCAATGCAAGCTTCTCCAAAGGTAAGTACCTTGTCTATGCATCAACCAATGTTTTACTGATATAGCAGATCGGTTTTTGAAGTCCCCCCTGATCCTTTAGTAATACGGCGCTCACAGCATGCTCGGATACAACTAAGTACATAAACAAATCCTCCCTCAGATCCGAACAAGATAGTATCGACACATTCATCAGATACTTCTTAAGATCTTGAAAAGCCCATTCACACTCCTCGATCCACTAAAATCCCCTCCACTTCTTAAGTAGCTGATAGAAAAGGTAGCACCGATTAACAAACTTCGATACAAATTGATTTAATGCAACCACCATACCGGTCAATTTCTGCACCTCTTTGGGGTTGGTCAACGACTTGAGCCGTTCTATGGCACTTATCTGATCGGGTTCACCTCTATTCCCCTATGGGTGATCATATACTTGAGGAACTTACCGTTCCCCACACCAAAGACGCGCTTGTCTGCATTGAGACGTAACCTATGCTGCCTAAGTATTTCAAATACCTCCGACAAATCATCCATTTGTCTTTGATCTTCTCGGCTTTTCACGACCATATCGTCTATGTACACCTCCACCATACTCCCAATCTATCCCTGAACATTTTGGTCATCATCTTCTAGTAAGTAGCCCCCGCATTCTTGAGTCGAAGGGCATTACCGTGTAATGATATTTGGCCTCTGAGGAGATAAACGATGTTTTCTCCTGGTCTCCAGTGGCTAAGGCAATCTGATGGTAGCCTTGAAAAGCATCTAAGAAACTCATCCTCGGATGTTTGCATATGGCATCTACTAGTTGATCAATCTTCAGCACTAGGAACGGATCCTTAGGACAAGCCCGGTTTAGGTCAATAAAGTCCACTCAAACCCTTCATTTACCGTTCTTTTTTTTACTACAACGATATTAGATAACCACTCCAGGAAAAAGACTTCTTTAATTGTCCCTGCTTGCTTTAACTTTTCAACCTCCTGTTTGACAGCCTCAACATGCTGCTTAGTTGATCTCCTTGGCATTTGCTTCTTCGAGGGAAAAGAAGGGTCCACACTGAGCTTGTGGGTAATAAACTATGGGTCCACCCCGGGTACCTCATATGGACTCTAATCGAAAATGTCTAAATTCTGCACTAATGTCAACAACAAATTTATCCGATCTTCAAGTTTCATACTAGCTCCTACTTGGAAACTCCTATTCTTGTATGGCAGTATGCTTACTTTAATTAAATCCTCGACACTGTCTGCTCCTTGGCCCTCTAGGGGCTCCTGTAATTGCTATGCAAGATCTTGCTTGGCGAACTCTTTTTGTTTAATCTCCCAATTAACAGCCACTACCAGACACTGTCGTGCTACTTGCTAATGTCCTCTCACCATAGCTACACCATGATCGATGTGAAACTTAACCTTTACATGCAAAGTGGACGAGACTGCTCCCATAGCGTGAATCTAGGGCCTACCGAGGATAACAGTATACGGGGAGAAGGAATTCACCACAATAAAGCTCACCATCACTTCTTTTCCCTCGGTATTCACAGGAAGGGAAATCTGACCTTCAGGAACCACCATCTTGCCATCAAATCCTACTAGAGGAGTATCGTATCTAGACAAATCCTCCATATTCAACCCCAACCCTTTGAACAGATCAGGGTACATCACCTCAGCCTCGCTTCCTTGGTCCACTAATACCCTTTTCACTATAAAGCCATTGATTCTAGCGATAACTACAAAAGCGTCATCATGCGGCTAGGTTGTTCCCTCCAAGTCTTTATCCCCGAACTCAATCTTCCCTCGGGCTAACTTCAATTTCTTTTCTAGACGATTTCCACATTTGGCGTTCTCCACCGAGACCATGCTTAACACCCCCTTATGTCGGCTTACACTCGTGCCCATTGACACCACATTAATGACTTCAATTACCCCTAATGGCGGTGGAAGCGTGTCCCTCTTAACCTTCGGCGCCTGCCTTGTAACCCCACCTTTGGGGTTCACGATGAACTCCTTTAAATGTCCAGACTTTACTAACTGCTCCAAGTGATCCTTAAATACCCTGCATTGCTCGGTGGTGTGCCCCTTGTCACGATGGTATGTGCAATATAAGTTTTGGTTCCTCCTTGTTGGGTCACCCGACATCTTACTCGACCGAAAGTACGTCTCGTTCTTGATTCAGTCTAGGATCTTATGAATTGGCTCCTTGAACACCACATTGACTTCCCTGGACTGGACATTAGGTTCTTGAATTCTTAACTCCTTTCTCGGTCATGACTGGAAACCCCCTGTCCGTAAATCTTTGACATACTGCGAAGTGGCGAGTGCCTTACCTTTATTTTGTTGCCGATCATCCTCCAGCCTATTGTACTCCTCAGTCCACCTCATCAGCTGCCGCATGTTCTCGAGAGGCCTCATAGTCAGAGATTCCCATAATTCTTAGTCCTCAGGAAGCCCCAATCTGAAAGTTCTAGAGGCTACTTTCTTGTTACCCCCACTAATCTCATTATACAACTCCCAATACCTATTAGTATAGCTTCAAAGAGTTTCCCCTACCCCCTCTTCATAGACAACAATGCACCCACCAATTGAAGCGCACAACTGCACGTCATAAACCGAGCACCAAATTCTTGTATCAACTTTCCAAAATTATGAATGGATCCCATTGAACCATCTTAATGTAGTCGACCCGAGACTGGACGGGAATACTTTACACATAAGCGCTTTGTTTTGGCTGTAAAGCGACATCATTTGGATGTAGTGACTAACATGTTCTACGAGGTCGATCTTTCCATCATACGAAATGGACAATGATCTAATAAATCTCCTTTGCATGCATGCGCGTTCAATTTCATCAGAAAACGATGATCGAGCTACTTTGCGTAGTGCTCAGCTCATGGCATCCATCGCTTCACTTCGGTGCCTATGCCGCTCAAGAGAGGTCGACATTCTATCAGCAAAGTCTCGTGACCTCTCCCTTTATCTGCGAGAGTCGCTTTGGTAGGATGCTTGTTTGTGGTTGTCCCCAGTATGTAAAGATCCTTCCGGGGACTCATTGTAATTCCTTCTTCGACACCTACCTTGCACTTCCAACTCCAAATCCTTAACTAACCTATGCAGGTGCTCCAATTCCAGATCTCTCCTATCACAATGCTCTTGCTCGGGGATTTTGGACGTTGATCGGTACATTTGCGAAGACCCCTCTCCCAAGCCAAAATGTTCCCCGTCCCATTCGTGCCTTCGGTCTTCATTTCTCTTATACCTCATTTCTTACCAACTTGGACTCCTAGATGAGCCCCCAGGCCTGCTATTGGCATAGCTCACCGAGTGATGGTTGGACATGTTCAATCAAGGCAAACTTTGGTGGAACTACAGCTGAGTAGGAGATTTCCACAGACAGCACCAATTGTGCATGCCCAGTTCCCTGTTAATAGGCTAACTTTGTAATTGGGCTCACAATTTACTTGTTTTGGTGGGCTTTTGAGAATCCTATAATGGGTAGCTCCTGGGTAGATTGACTATAGGCTTGCTAATGTAACTGGCATCTCTAACCGAACACTCTCCTATTAATGCTCGGTTACTTTCCTAGTTCTCACCCTCTGGTGTCTAACCCTTTAGTCTCATGTGGTTCTTCTATTTATAGCCTTGCCTCAGTGGACTACTAATGATTACCCTTTCCACCACTCATGCGGAAGGGGCCCATCTAGATTGTTCTTGACAAGAAGGGTCCCACTTTGGAAATAAGAGTAGGGATGGCACTGGGGCGGGGTGGGGCCGAAGGATGAGATCTTCGCCCCCGCCCCGCATGGATTTTTCTTGCCCCATCCCCGCCCCTTAAGGCCCCACGAAGACCCGCGAAGCCCCACCCTACACCGTAAAACTTTATTTCTTGTTAATTTTCCCTACAACTATTACCATTTTTTCAAATAAAATGACATGTTTCAATAATAAAAATATACTTGAAATTATAAATAAATTTATCCTATCAAATTAAACTAATTTTTAGCAAAAACTAAATAATATTATCTAAATGTTTAACAAGACAATATCACAACAAAAATCTCATAACATGATAAAATAAAATTTTAACAAGCTTAAAGAAATAGTGTTGTTAAGCAGCCAAATGCCTACACAAAATTACAAAAACAATTACACAGACACATATTTAGAGCCACAGACCCGTAACTCATTAAAAAAAATTATATTATGTACATGATGAAAAGTAAGTTGAGAAAGACCGTATGAATCATGAATGAAATCATCCATTCAATAGTATATAAATTTGTTTCCAATAAAGACAAAAAAAAGAAGAAGTTAAAATTGGTACCTTATTTCCAACTTTGCTAGAGAGAAAAAAGAGGTAGAGCCACGTTAGGTAGAATAAAATAAGTTGATGATATTTTTGTTTAAATAGTAGGGTTTTAGGATACAATAAAATTACAATTTAACCCTTATTAATGCGGGGCGGGGTGGGGATGGGGCGGGGCGGGGCAGGGTGGGTCTAAAAAGTGTAAACCCATCCTCGCCCCGCCCCGTGGTGTGGGTCTAAAATCTCGCCCCATCCCCGCCCCACCACCTTTGCGGGGTGGGGAAAACCCGCACGGGGCGAAGCGGGGAGGGGCGGGTCAAGCGGGGCGGGGAAAAATTGCCATCCCTAAATAAGAGCCTTGGACCGAGGCAATATTACCCAAGGCACTATCGAGGTTGCTCAGACCGAGCTTAAGTAGCACTAGATTTATGGTCGATACCATTACCATCCTGATTTGCCAGGCAAGGTGGACACACCCCCCCCCCCCCCCCAAAGTGGAATTGTCTACTCTAATTGTTTGGGCTTTATTGATATTGGGCCAAGGGTTTTAGGTCCATGACCGTACACCGCCTATACCATAAATTAATTACTGTCTTAATCTAATGATAAAAGACCAATCAATTGTAGAGTAAACGTCACATACTTAAATTATATTGCATCTGAAATAAATAAATAAGCTAAATTTCCACGTACATGGTGTGCTAGTGCTGCTAACTAATGTATTTCCAAAAATGTTTAATAAAGATCGAGCAGAATTGTTGATCACAAGAGCTATTATAAACAAAGTGACAACCTTATTATTATTATTATTTTGCTGGTAAAAGAACCTTGAATTTTAGTATTGTGGATCGTGAGAGCTCTTTTAACAAAGTAAATGGTCCTTGAATTTGACTAGTAGATTTGATAGAATTTCATTATCACTGCTTCCCAACTTAGTTTAAACAGAATGAACCAAATTCATAGGACCAGTTAGCCAGATTCTAGACGTCTATATGGCATATCTTAATATCTGTATGTCAAGATATAGGATCAGTTTTATTTTTATGCTCGTGATCAAAATATATATTGATGGTACCTCTTGACATTAAAGTATTGCGGCCCCTCAAAGATACAGTAATGGTTCAATTTAAAGCAATCTGAAAGTATATGAAAAACTGAGATTTTGTATGAAAATGACTATCCAAAGATAGGAAAGTTGATCAAATTCTAGATCAAAAAACTACTCGAAACGTTACTTATTTCATTTAACAATGTAGTTATTACTTTTAGTTTATATATTTTTTTAAAGAATTTCTTATCACGTAATAAGAGTTCGGGCTTGGTGCTATGATAAGTGCATGTCTTCACAAAAACGAATCAACAAGTTGTAGGTTTGAGTTCAAGGATTAACTTTTCCTAAAACAATTGAGAGTACGGCAGCCTCTCAATTACCCCTCATAGATTTTGCAAAAATGAGAGTTTTACATACTGTGTACGACATTTTTTCTTATTTTATGAGCAATATGGTCAAGAAGCATTTTGAGATTATTCTAGATGAGAATTTAATTTGAAAAATATGGCTTTTAACTTTATTTATAAAGGTGATAAATGGTAACAAGGGGTATTATATAAATCAAAATCTCAAGAGGTGGAGTGTCATTAATAACAATATGGGTGGTTTTTGACATTTTCTTGAATCATGAGGGAAATTATTGTGATTTACCTTAAATAAAGAAATCATTTTCTTTTTCATTGTCACATGATTTTAAATTTTAAATGACATGAAATTATTGTATTCAAAAAATAAAATCCTTATAATGAAATAGAACATATTTTGTACTTCACATTTTTGGAGAAAAAAAATAAGAAGAAAAGAAATTATTGACCCCACTTCAAAATCAATTTTCTTCATTCATTAATATAATTTCCATCGGTTACCTATTAAAAAAAATCATTTTTTGACACCTAAATTAAAATTGTGGGGTCACAAGAGATGACAATGATGTTATGATGTGAAATTAAACCAACAAATATTCAATTTTCCTTAGACCTAGCAAATAAGTAGAGACAATTGGAAGCACCTCTACTTTTTTTTAAGGCAAAAATGCATTTTTGATCACTACATTTGGGTTGATTCCCATTTTGGTTCCTACATTTTAGACGCGCCGACTTTAGTCCCTAAAAATTGAAAGCCATTTCCATTTTGATTACTGCCATCAAACTAACAGGAAAATCCTACATGGCAACCACCACCACCACCACCAAGCCACCAAGTCATGTTTCAAATGTTTTTTTGTTATGATCTTAGTGTCCCACATAGATTAAGTATAAGTTTAATAATGTGTTTATAAGATCTTAGGCAACTTCCCCTTGCAAGCCGATTTTCAAGAGTGAGTTCTACCCATGGGTTTGTAACATTTTTTTTAAACTTATTTAAATTTTGTCTAAAAATTGATATATTTAAATTTTGTGATGTGTTTGTTTGCCAAGAAAGTTCAAGAGAAGTTGAGAAAGTTGCTATAAATTTTTTTCTCAATCTCTAAAACTAAAAAATATTTTTTTTTTGTTTTTTTGTTTTTGATTTTTTTTTTCAATTAAATTAAATATTTTTTTATTTTTAAATTAAAATTCTGAGTGGCTTTTTTTAAATACCAAATAAAAAAAATTTCTTATTATTTTATTGGCTACATCAGCATCTAAAGTGACAACAATAGTACAATACATTTCGTCTGCCATATAAGCAATTTCCATAAGTGAGATGACTGTAAGAACTAAAATGGAAATGGTTTTTGATTTTTTTTTTTTTTTTTTTTTTTTTGAGAAACATGGTTTTTGATTTTAAAGGACTAAATAAGTGTGTCTAAAAAGTATGGTCCAAAACAGAAATTGGCGCAAAATGTAGGAACCAAAATTGCATTTTCACTTTTTTTAATATATAAAAAAAAGTCTTTTAACATTTTTTTATTTATTTCAACACAAATAAAGAAAAAAAAAACTCAAAAATAAAATTTGAATAATAAATAATTCCTTAATTAAGTTTATACCCGATAAAAAATTCTAATAGTATATACTAATCTAATAATTTCACATAAGTAAAAAAAACATATAGATATGAAATATAAAATAAATTTATATTGCCTATAAACTAATTAAGCATGCTTTTGGATTAACTTTTTGTTGTGAACCTATTTGCTTGTTTAATTTGAAGAATGTTAGCAAAATTATAGTTGTACTATAAAAAATTTGAAATTGAAGCTTTTAAAAAGTTGTACATAAATAAATAAGCTAAAATGTTAAAAGAACAAAAACTAATCCAAATTCATGCAATAATTAGTTTGAGGGGGGGGGGGGGAAGTAAGTAATTATGAAGAAAATTTATAATGAACTTATGAGAAAACTACTCAATGTTAATTAATAGTAGATTTAACACTGAAAATATTTATAATTGATAATTTCTTGTTGAGTTCAAGAGCAATATCATTGTAATTTTAATTTAGAATATATAAAATTTAATATAATTTTTGTATAAAAACATACATGAAAAATTGGTTGATAAAAAAAATGCTTAAGAAATTTTATAATAAATGATTGATGAATAGGTCAGGTCAGGTTAGGTATGGGTTCGATCTAGCGAAATTAGGTTAAAATCAGGTACAAGTCATAAGTTTATTAGAGACTACAAGGGATCGAAGCCCCTATAATTATTAATATTATTTTTTGGGTTCGCACAGATTAATTAGTTTGGGTCAATTTTGCAAGGTCTAATTTTTACTCCCTTTAAAAGAACTAGTTTGCTTCAATTCAGTTCGAAACTTTGAAAAGTAGTTTTATTTTATTTTTGAGATATGTTTCTCAGCATAACATGAAAGCAATGGTGTAGTCTTGCAACTATTTAATTAGATATAGTTAGATTGGACAAAACAAGAGTTCCTGAAATGATCAACGGTACTAAACATTAGTATTGGAATGTAAACACCTCCTAGTTGCTATTTTACAACCAAAACCTCAAAAAGCATCTTCATTAAGAAAATTCAAGTCAAGTTTTAAAAAATATGACCATTATTGCAATGATTATTTGAAAATATGATTATTGGAAACAAACAATAAAGGAAAAACAAAAAGAATAAAAAAAAAAAATTAAATGAGATGGTATAAATATAGAAACCGGGATATTGGGTATATTATAAAGTGAGTTAGTATAATAGATAAAGTAACTTTTTAGTTGGTAAAATAGAACTTTTTTTGGCATTCCAAATACCTTCTTTTTTTTTCTTCTTTTTTTCTTTTTTTTCTTTTTTTATACAAAATAGAAATTTTATTCTAACCTAATCTAAGTATATATATGTGCGAAACTCTCTCCTGGAGAATAGAACCCCAGTCCTTGCCCCTCCACACCTTACAAGTACTTATACTTGTAGAGTGATCATAATCATTATACCAAAAGTGTGCGGTGGTTGGCATCCTAAATGCTAATGCTCTAAAGAGTTATCATGATGAGCCTTCATTAAATGCTTACTCAATTCTTTTTAGAAAAGTTAATGCCATATCATATCTCTTTCTATGCACATTAATATTTTTTTTAAAAACAAATTAACGGTTTTTTTTTTTTTTTGGTTAAACAAATTAACAGTTAAACACATGTTTAATTACACTCTCAATACAATTAATTAGTTTTGCATTGCACTAATTCGCATATGGTCCAGTCTTGCGTAAAACCAAGAGTTTACACCTCCAATAAGATAGTGATATGTTAGCATTTTATTAAAAGATGAATACAAGCATTCACACTCAATAACAACTCACAATATCAAATCTAAATAAAATGTAAAAATCAAAATCCAACCCTCCTCACAGTCCACCTCACAAACAATCAGAATCACCATGGATCGGAATTCGTGGTGGAGCTTTATAACTCTGCCATCACTTGAGCCACAAACAGTGACTCTTAAAGCCAAAATCGTCTTATCTCTCTCATTCAAAGTGATCAAACCCATAACCTTAAAGTTACTCTCACTCATCAGAGGCCGAGTGAGAGTCTATAGGGTGGCCTTAAAAAAACGCTGCATCCATCATATCTCCAACAAAGGACCCAGCACCATCATCTTCCTTATCATTTTTGTTTTAATTTATGTATTTTGTCATTTGGATTTTGTCTAGTTTTTGAAACAAGCTGATGGGTTTTAATTTGTTATGTTATAGATTTTTGGGTTTGGTCACTTCTTTGAGAGAAGAGCACTAAAAATGAGATGGGTCTTAATTTTTGTTTGTAAAATTAGGCTCAATGCCAGTGGAGTGGCAGTGCTTGGATTTCTCAGCCAGGTTTACTTTTCTTGAATTGCGACTCCAGTGTGTTTCTTTGGCTCCAAAAGTGACTCCATCGACTTTTGTGGCGGCATGTGTGGTGGAGCTGTGGAGGTTTGGCTTGAACATGAGGAATGAGGAGGAGGGTAAGCTGTGGGTGCTTGTATTCATATTTGGGTAAAATGATGATGTGGCACTATTAAATGCCAAGTCCTGACTGAATTTGAACTCTTCACGGATCTCTTTCTCTGTACGTCTTCTTCACTAACTATAACTGGCATTAAGAACACATGCAACTAGCATGAACTTGGTAGTTCATTAATTATAATAATGCTTTACTGAAAAGGTTCAGCTACTGTATATCAGAATGCATTAATTATAGTATGTTAAATTTTATAGATATTGAGAAGTGAGAAGAACTACCCACAACCTCAAGATACAAAACTAAGAAGCCTCTGTTGAACTATACAAGGCGGGAGATAGAAACATTGACAGTGCAACAGTTATGGTAAATGCTCCACATTTTTTTAAGGTCATTCTCAACAATTGTCTACGAGATGGGAAGCTTGTAAGTATATTCATCTCTCTCACTTTGTGTGTGATTTAGGAACTTGATGCCACTACTACTTTGTTAAACTAATTGGATCAAATATAAGATGATGACCTTGGTCTCTTGTTTGGGAAAAAGTTTACAATTCTAATGCTAGGTAATAACTCCAAAAACAGTGATACATGTAGAACCAAAGAGTCTAGCTAGCTTGTTGAACTTTGTAATTTTTTCACCTCATATTTTTGAGCTTTGCGACTTGCAAGTTGCAAGTACCTTAGGATGGGTTGGGCCAAGAGGGGTTGATGTTGTTGGTTTTTTTTTTTTTTTTTTTTTTTTTTTTTTTTTTTTGTTTAATACTCCCTCCGTCCCACTTTTTTTGTCATCTATTCCATTTTGAGATGTCCCAAAATATTATCCTGTTTCTAAAAATAAAAGTCATTAATTTACTAATATTCCTATTATACCCCTATTAATTTATTAATTCAATTTTTTGATAAATTTTTTTAAGGGTAGTTTTGGAAACTTATACATTTTTAAAAGGTAGATAAGACAATAAATGATGTTCCCTTAAAAAGTTTGACTTTTCAAACAGGACAAAAAAAGTAGGACGGAGGGAGTATAATTTTATAAACTTATTTAAAGAACTCCTTTTATTATTTAATGTTCTTATTGTTTTTAAGTTTTTGGGTTGGTATTCTTTGAAAAAGAAAAGGATAAACAGACTTTTTAGTCTATATAATTTTGGATACAAGCAGCTATTTAGTAGTAGTATGGTTCTTCTTTCACATACAAATATATTTATTCTAGTTTTGGCCTTCCTAGCTATCACTTTGTTTGCACTTTGGGCAATTGAAGATTTGTTATGCTAGATTAGGAGTCCATTTGGATTTTTTTTAATGAAAATTAGTTGTATGTATAACTGTAAATAGAGAAAATGAGGTTTTTTTTTTTTTTTTTTTTTTCTTTTTAAAAAACTGTACGTGAGCAAATATGTTAAAAACTAAATGGATTTAAAAGAAAAGGTTGTTGTTTGCCAACACTACAGGGATTTAAATAATAAAAATAGAAGAATATAAAGAATTCCTCATACCTGCTCCCCTTTCCCCTCTGTTTTTTTCCATTGTTAGTTGCAGAGTAAATATTCATGCAATCCATAAGATAGTGGAATAACTTTGGTTGGTTCTCAGATATATGGAGTATAAATGTATAATAGTAGAAAGGAATGAAACTTTTTATTTGCATTTTATTATAATAAAGGTGAGATGCAAGAAATATTTTGATAGTGGAATGGAACCAAGTCAACCAACCATTACTCCAATTTTCTAAACATTGTTGTTTAGAAACATAAACCATGTTTTTCCTATTAAGAACAATGTGTATGTATGTGTGTGCACTTAATACTTCATATTGTGTTTTATGTGCAAAACTTAATTATAGACTCATTCTTCACAGGGAATTCCTAGAAAGTTTACAAGGAAATATGGACAAGGGTTGTCAAACACTGCATTTCTTAAACTTCTGAGTGGTGCAGAATGGAATGTAGAATTGACAGAAAGTGATGGTGAGGTTTGGTTACAAAAGGGCTGGCTAGAATTTGCAAAGTACTACTCAGTAAAGTAGGGGCACTTCTTAGTTTTCCGATACGAAGGAAATTCCCACTTCGATGTACTCATATTTGATGAGCGTGCAACAGAAATAGACTATCATTTCAATACTTCTCATGGTGGGAAGGGCAAGCTTCATAAAGAATTTATAGCTCCTAATATGGAAGAGATTGAGAATTATAGTGCTATTGAATTCTTAGACAGCTTTCCACCAAGCCCAAAAACAAGGGATAAATCACCATTACCATATTTTCAACCCCACAAGATCATGAAAACTAATTCAAGTGATAAAATTGCAATCACTTCCAATATGCAAATTTCATATAATAATGTTTGAGTCAAAGTTCCTGGTTTATTATGTTTTCATAATCATCTTTAACTTAATTTTTCAGCAAAAGGCATTAAAGGCATTTCTACGACTAAACAACGCTTGAAATCTAAGGCTATTAGAATGATCCAACCATTGAACAGTGATGAAATAGCTAGAGCACTTCAGAGAGCAAGTGCTTTCAAACCTAAAAATCCGTATTTCAAGGCTGTCATGCAACCATTGTACTTGGATCGGAATTTGGTAAGCTTTCAATTTAATAGCTACTTGATCATCAAAAGTTCTACAAAGTTCACTTTGCATGATGATATACATTTAAGAGAGAGGAAATTTGGTTGCAATACATTCTTTCAGAGCAGGGCTACCAACTTTTTAGTTTCATTCTTCACTGGAAAAGAAATATTCTTTCCTTAATTTTTTTTTCTTCATTCTCTTTTTTCAACAGAATATACCAAAGGACTTTGTGAAGAAATATTCAAATATATTGCATGGTGATGTCAACCTTTGGGTCTTCGAAAGAAGTAACTAGCTTGTTGAGTTTTGCAAAAGGACTGATGAGGATCTAAAATGTAGGTTCAACTGTCGTTGGAAAGCATTTGCAAAGGACAATAATCTGGAAGTAGGTGATGTTTGTGCCTTTGAATTGATTGAGGCCACTAAGACTTTCAAAGTGGTCATTTTACGTGTGAATGAAGAAAATTGTCATGCCCCCTATTGCTAGGTATGAAATTTGTTGAGTTTTCCAAATGAGTGCCTCATTAGTTTGCATAACTTCATATATTCAATGTTACTTTTTTGTTGTGTGATCAATCCATGACAATGGAATTAATCAAGTTGAAGTGAACTCAACAGAATTCTTAAACTTTAATTTGAGTATCCTAACAACCATGAAGTTGTCATGTTTAGGGTTGGTTACAATTCTACAACCAAAGCTAGAACTTTTAAGTTTCTCAAGGAATTTTTATAACAGAGCAAGAAACTCAATCTATAGACATGAAAATGGATAAGTTAAGAGAAACTTAAATTTACCTAGTTGCATGCAAATGTTTGAAGGGATATGGTTTTAATTATGTTTTTACTAATGTTATTTGATATTCAAGTTGAATTACTAAGCCCAATGATGTTTCTACTAATGTTACTTGATATTTAGCTTCAAGTACTAAGCTCATGTCTGAATTCATGCTTCTCTTGTATGTTGACCTTAAACAGGGGGGCTTACCTTTTTTGCTAAAGAAGGCAAAGGCATGTTTAATTCTCCTAGGGGTCTTCAAGGATTGGTGAAACCCATGATATGTAATGTTTTGGATATGTAACAATGTTCTTGGTAAAAAAACATTAGATTTTGGTCATGGAACAATATTTGTTTTTAATGGTAGTATTATGGTTATGTATATAAGACTTTGGATGGTTATGGAACAATTTTAGTGTTTTGAAATGGTTATGTACTAGAACTTGAATGGTAATATCACGGGTATGGAAGTGGAATTATGATAAATTTATGGTTATGTCTATTAGTATGGTAGTGTCATAATTATCAATGCTTATGTTTCAAAAGCACTTTTTTTGAACATGAACTTTCATGATTTATTATGTGTAAATTTTGGATGTATACAAGTATGCCTATATTTGATATATACCAGTATATGGGTGTGATGTATTATATAGGATTTTTGTTTTTCTTTCCTTTGAACCAAACACTAGAAAATAAAATATCTCAGTAGGAGTCAAACACTATAAAATTTTTTTTGTAAAATATTTTATGATCAGAAAATATTTTAGGTCTAAAAAACACATTAGAAGTCTTTAGTGCAACCAAACATGTAAATTCTAGTTACCTAAATTGGTAAAATTTCTTGTCCTCAAATAAAAGATATAGAGTTCTAACTTAGCCTACATTAAAAACCAATTGGTGTTTTAGCTTGGTGATAAATAGTGCAACCAAACATAAGATAAAAAGAAGCAACTATGTGTGCATGAGGTAGTCTTCTCTTTTGATATTTAATGGTATAGACATTTGGAAGTATATAATATACTAGCTTGATTATATTTATACAGATAAATTATGAAGCAAAAAAGAAACAATAATTAGTTTAGAATACTACAATCACTCTCCCAGAGTGTCAATGCTAGGGTTGTATCACCTTTGATAATCAAATCTTTCAATCCATCATATAATTCTATTCTCAATATACATTGTTGGAAATATAATAGTGAATAGACAAGTTTGATACAACAAAAACTATCTCAAATAATTAGCAAGAACGTAAATTCGCAATAATATATATATATATATATATATATGTATATGTGTAGGGACTGGGTTTAAGCACTTTTTCTATTAGATGTGTGGACTCAGGCCCAACTATCCCAATACAATAAATTTATAGAGAATGGGTTTAAGAACTAGACCTTAGTGAGGATTACAACAACTGGACATGGTTATGAGTGGATTAAATAACATGGAAGTGGACTAAGATATGAAATTCTGTCCTCGGTCCCCATCTGAGGAACTTGATGTTCTTATTATTTCTTCAGTGCTTGGTTACAAGGGTTTCAAAGATCATACAAGTTGCTACCGTATTCTCTCTTTCTAACTTCCGATCCCCCTTTTCTGGAGGATTTCTCACATTATATATCCCCTTCCAGTCGATCTTGGCCTTCCATCTATTGATCGTGCGGGTCACTACTCGAGTGCTTGTCCCATCAGCCACCTTTTCAAACCTTCTGTGAGTTGCATCAACCAAGACCGCATTGTTCAAGGGTCATTTCCTCATTAATGCGGCTAGAACGTTAGTTGGGGGCATTTAATGCGGAGGTGACAGTTTCTCCTTGAATTGCTCCTACACCATGCTCCCATGGATGTCTTACTATACTTGTCCTCTTTCTTGGGGCGCTCTGGGAGGCTGCCTTTGACAGTGTGCTGTTCTTCCCTTCTAGGATTTGGGATTGACGAGAACAGGATCGTTCTCGGCAATGTTTCTAGGCCATTTGGGCTTTCTTCGTTCGTCCTCGGCCATTTCTTCCTCCTCGGCGTGGGCCTTAGGCTTAGTAGAAAGTGGGCCGGGGTTGTCAAATTCTCTGACCCCACAATAGCCCCTCAAAATCTTGCTATCCGGCTCTTCGGGCAGAGAGGAGGATTTTGGTGTCCTCGGGCCTATATCATGGCTTGCCAAGTCTTGTCCTCCATCAGTGCCAGAGCCTTTTCGCTTACCCAAGGCATGTTCCTGGTACTTCAGTATACGGAGCGCACCCTCATTAAATTCTGGCGGCTCTATGCTCCCCACGTTCAACGGTGTGATGGTAATCTAACGGTGGGGGTTTCTTTAACTTTATGGGCAGGAAAACCCGCACGGTTATTTTTAATGGGAGGTATAAATACCCATTTGAACCGATTTGTCTCTTTACTTTTGCATTCAAGAGTTCTTGCGCACATATCCTGAGTTCAGTCAAATCTCCAGCCAAACTTACATCTCTTTTCAGCATATAAAGCCTGTCCGAGGAGCTTTTCCTCATTTCTGTAAGTTTTCTTTTCTCTCTAACTCCTCTCTTTCTTTTGTCCTTCCCTGAATCTTTTAGCTGTCTCTAGGTATGGGTAAGTTAAAAAAGTTGGTTGAGTCCGAAGAGGCGATGGAAAAATTCGTCGCCGCTTATAGGATACCTCGTAATGTAGGTTTGAGATACTGTGAAGAAAGGGAGTGGCATTTTAGGAGGCAAGAGGGTGAAGTAGTGATTCCCATAATCGCTTTTATAGAAGGTGGTGTGAGAATCCCTATAGGGCCGGTGATGAGGGACTACCTTAGGCATTTCCGATTAGCTCCTACCCAGTGCGCCGCCAACGTGTTTAGGATCCTGGGTTATGTGGACACCTTAAACGAGAAAATAGGGTTGAGGTTAACCCATCATGATGTAACTGGTGCTACAACCTCCAACACCTAAAGGGTAAATCCTATTATATGAAGACAAGGGACGAGAAGGTTCGACTAATTCAGTGCCTCCCCGAGACTAGTAAGGGGTTAAATAAAGACTTTCTCATTGTGTCTGGGGAGTGGCACGACGGCCTTCATTGTCCAACAGAGGAAGGGGAACCAGGTGGGGTATTTAGAGTAGGAAAGGGTTAATATTTTGTGCTATCATAGTTTACATTGTTTGGTTGCTAATATGAACATGCTTTCTTTTTGCAGATCCACATGCCTTTGAACGACACTTTCACTTAGTCAACCGGGGAGATTTGGAAACCATCCTTAAGGCGGAAGTCTTTGTGAACGAAGCTGACAACCAAGTTAGAGCCGCTCACAAGATTCTCGGGTACAATCCCATCTAGAAATCGTTCTCGGCTCCGAAGTACGTGATCAAAGCTAAAGATCCTCGGCTTCACAGAATCACCATAGCAGAACACGGGTTCTTGATTCCCGAAAGATCTCCTATCCCAGAAGGCATCCCGTTGGCAGGCCCTTCTTCATCCCATCAAGCAGCGGAGGCCAAGGGCAATTTGGGTCTGTCCGAGGACGAATTTGGTGCATTCGACCAAGCTAGTCGATCCGAGGATCCCTCTGGTGACTCGGGCGACCCCGATTTGACTGAAGCCCGTTCATATTAGCAACCAATTGAGGGCCAACCGGGGAAGGACGCACCGGGGAAGTCACAATCCAAGCTACCTCCTCCTCCACCCCAGCCTCAGCTTGCTTAGACCAGGTCGTCTTCCACCCAATTACAGCCATCGTCTCCACGGTCCAGACTTCCTCCTCCTTCTCAGCCGACTTTGCCTCCTTGGCCCGAGCCCACCGATTCGTAAAGGAAGAGGGCTTCCAAAGGTAAAGAGCCCATGGATGGGGGGAAATCTCGCTCTTCTTGGGAGGAATATGAAGCCTTATGAGCTTCAAAACAATTGAAAATCGGGCACCAGGGCCAAGAGAAAGAGGTCGCCCCCTAGTCCGAGCCCCAAGCCTGGCTTCTTGCCCCAATGCTCCACGGGGAGCCATTGATGGACAACGCCTCCCTCAAGGACTTCCGAGGGGGTGAAGGTACCTTTGTGGCCGATGCGTTGGAAAGGTCTCGCTACTTCCCGCCGATATGGCCGAGCTGGGGAATTTGAGGAGGTAGGAGGTCTTTCTCAGCATCAAGAGATACTTGGGCATGGTAAGACTTCTAACCCTTGTGACTTCGTTGACTTTTGTTCCTTAGTTTCCAACTCACCGTGTGCTTGTTTCAATTGGCAGGCTGTCCAGGCCACTTATAGGTTAGAGGAGGATGCTAAGGAATAGAGCAGGTCCCTGGAGCTCGAGCGTGACAAGCGCTTGGACGCTACGTGGACCCTTAAAATCTCTGAGGCCAATCTCTCGAAAGCAAGGGAGGATCTGAAGGAGATGACTAGGGCCTGAGATAGTGCTGAGTCAGGCCTTGCTAGCGCTCAAAAACAAGCCGAGAACTAGACGAGGCGCCTACTCGATGCTGAGGATCAATTGAAGATTGCCAAGGAGCATATCATTGATTTGAAGAAGAAACTGGCCGAGGCAAAGGGGGCCAAGAACATTGCTGAGTGGGCCAAGGATGAGGCCTTGAGGGCTAAGGCAAAGGCAGAATTTTCCAAGACGGAGGCTGAGAGCTCTAAGGAGAAAGCCGATGAGGAGGCTTATGACTTGGGAGTGGCTGAGACCCAGGCCACTCTCAAGGCTCAAGTACCTGGAGTATGCAAGCTCTACTGTTCCCAGGTTTGGAATGAAGCCCTTAAACAAGTTGGGGTTGAGGCTTCATCCGATCTGTGGAAGGTGGAGAATGTATACTACCCTTCGGCCATTCGTGAAACTATCCCTACCAGCTCCGAGGCTAAGGTTGCTCCTGAGGAGGCTGAGGCTACTCGGCCTGAAGCTGCTCTAGCCATAATTGCTCATAATGAACCAGCCGAGGAGGGTGAGCTTCCTGGGGCGACAGAAACACATGAAAACCTGAACCCTGAAGTGCCCCAGGAGACTGCAGAGTCTACGGCTGATGCTCAGGCCCCTCATGCCGAGGAGCCAGCTCTCTCAGTTCAGACCCTTCAGACTGTTCCCCCGAGTGAGGGCTCCGAGGGTCCTGAGGTCGTTTTTACTCAGCTCTCCAAGGATGGAATCAAGATAAAACTGAAGAAATAGGCCGTCTAGCATTTTTTTTTTTTTTTCGAATCATTGTAATTAGACCTTTAAAGTAAATGCATGAAATTTATTTCTTTACATTATGTGTTTATTGTTATTATTATTATTATTAGTGTGAATCTCGTGTTTCATGAGTTGGTTATCCTAATGGGTAAAAATGGTTATGTGCATACCACATCTGAAATTAGACTTTTAAATTCTAACTCACCGGCATTAAGGGGACGCTTATCTTGCATTTGCTCATATTTTTAGGGGGTGGGGACCGAGTAGATGATCCAAGGTACCGAGCGTATACTTAGGCTATATTCGTAACTTGCATGAATGCTTGATCTTGCTAATTTCTTTAAAGGTTGTGGTCCGAGGATCCGCCCAACATTTGGGTTTTACCCGCCACCTAAGCTCTTGATGGAAGTAACTAGTTTCCCCATAAGTTTGAGTCCAAGGACCATGCAAGATCTTGGTTCTGTCTAGTACTTAGATTTTTCTTGAAGTAACTAGTTTCCCCATAGGTTTGAGTCCGAGGACCATGCAAGACCTTGGTTCTGTCTAGTACTCAGATTTTTCTTGAAGTAACTAGTTTCCCCATAGGTTTGAGTCCAAGGACCATGCAAGACCTTGGTTCTGTCTAGTACTCATATTTTTCTTGAAGTAATTAGTTTCCCCATAGGTTTGAGTCCAAGGACTATGCAAGACCTTGGTTCTGTCTAGTACTCAGATTTTTCTTGAAGTAACTAGTTTCCCCATAGGTTTGAGTCCGAGGACTATGCAAGACCTTGGTTTTGTCTAGTACTTAGATGGTTGTCGAAATACAAGACATATAACCATAATAGACTTAAAACTTGAATTAGATAAATGCTTTTATTAATAATAATATCTTCTCAAGTTATTTACATTCCATGGACGAGGTACAATTTTTTCATCTAAGTTTTCTAAATAGTATGCACCTATTCCTGCTACTGAAGTAATTCGGTATGGTCCTTCCCAATTGGGTCCCAGCTTTCCCCAGGATGGGTTCTTGGCAGCACCCATAACTTTCCTCAATACTAAGTCTCTTGGTGCTAGTGGTCTCAGCTTCACATTGGCATCATATCCCTGCTTGAGCTTCTGGTGGTAATAGGCCAACTGGATCACTGCCTTTTCTCTGCGTTCGTCGATCAAATCCAGGCTCTTCCCCAATAGTTCATCATTACTGCTTGGAGTGAAGAAGCTCATCCTCAGCATTGGGAAGTTTGCCCCTAGAAGGATAACAGCTTCAACCCCATAGGTCATGGCAAAAGGTGTCTCCCCTGTTAACCGCTGTGGTGTAGTTCGGTAAGTCCATAGGACATGTGACAGCTTTTTTAAGCTCAATGACTATGACCTTGTTGACAACCTCGGCCTGTCCATTTCCTTGAGGGTAGGTTGGAGTTGAGTACCTGTTAGTGATCCCCAGTTCGCAACAGTATCTTCTGAAGGCTTTACTGTCAAATTGGAGTCCATTATTTGAAATGAGGGTACGAGGGACCCCGAATCGTGTAACAATGTTTCTCCAGATGAATTTCTTAACATCCACATCTCTGATGTTGGCCAATGGCTCAGCTTCAACCTATTTGGTGAAGTAATCTATGCTGACCAACAAATATTTCTTATTTCCTGCTGCCTTGGGGAAAGGGCCTACAATATCCAGGCCCCACTAGGCGAACGGCCAGGGACTGGACAAAGGGTTGAGGACCCCTCCTGGCTGATGAATATTTAGGGCAAACCTTTGGCACTGGTCACATTTCTTAACATATTCTAGGGCTTCCTTCTGCATCCCCAGCCACCAATATCCCTAGGTAATGGCTCGGTGTGACAGAGATCTTCTTCCTGTGTGACTCCCACAAATCCCTTCGTGTAGCTCTTCAAGCAGTAATTCTGATGCTTCAGGGTGAATACACAGTAAATATGGCCCTGAATAGGAGCGCTTATACAATTTGTGGTCCTCGGACAACCAGAACCGAGGAGCGTTTCTTCGTATTTTTTCAGCCTCTAACTTCTCCTCGGGCAGGATATCATCTTTGAGGAACCTCACTATAGGGTCCATCCAGCTAGGACCCACTCTAACTTCATGGATATGGACCATGCCTTTTGCAACCTCATTTACTCTATCCAGATGCTTGACAAGAATAATTCGAGGCAGACCCCTTGCCAAGGAGGTAGCTAGCGTGGCCAATGAATCTGCATGAGTGTTTCCACTTCTAGAGATGTGTGACAGGTTGAAAAGATCGAAGTCTGACTGCAAGCGTTTGACTTGGCTTAAGTACTCTTGCATCCTCGCATCTCTGGCTTCTAACTCTCCCTTTACCTGGCCCACTACTAATCTCGAGTCCGAAAACATCTCTACTACTTTTCCACCCATTTTCTGCACCATGGCCATTCCTTGTAACAAGGCCTCATATTCGGTTTCGTTATTCATGGTTGAGAACCCAAGTCTCAGGGACTTCTCTATGATAGTCTTCTCAAGAGATACTAGGACTAGCCCCACTCCGAATCCCCTTTGATTTGCTGCGTCGTCAACGTACACCTTCCAACATGGGGGTCCTGGAGTAGAGATTACTCCAACCGGTTTTCCATCCATGTTGCGCTCCTCTGCTACTATTTCTACTGGTGGTTCAGCAAATTCGGCCACCAAGTCAGCTAGGACCTGGCCCTTTATGGAGGTCCGAGGCATGTACTTGATGTCAAAAGCCCCCAGAATTGTGCTCCATATAGCAATCCTTCCGGTGTAATCAGCGGTCCGAAGTACGGACTTCAAGGGTAGTTGGGTTAGGACAACCACTGTGTGGGCTTGGAAATAATGGGCAAGCTTTCGCGTGGCATAGACCACAGCTAGTATGGCTTTCTCCAAGGGTAAGTATCTGACCTCAGCTTCATGTAGCGACTTGCTCACATAATAGACCGGCTTTTGAAGGCCATTATCATCCCGTATTAGCACCAAGCTTACAGCATGAGGGGTCACAGCAATATATGCGTATAGGACTTCGTCGGTCTCAGGACTGAACATGATAGGTGGCCGGGATAGGTATTCCTTGAGTTGCTGGAAGGCCACAATACAGTCCTCGAACCACTCAAATCCTTTCCACTTCTTGATCAAGAGATAGAATGGTTTACATCTATCCGCTGACCTGGAAATGAATCGATTCAGGGCTGCGATCATTCCAGTAAGCTTTTGGACCTCCTTGGCGTTTTGCGGTGGTTTTAAATCATTAATAGCCTTGATCTAGTCAGGGTTAACCTTAATTCCCCTGTGAATAACCATGTAGCCTAAAAACTTACCTGATCCCACGCCAAATGAGCATTTGGAAGCATTTAGGCGCAGCTTGTGCTTCCTTAAAACATCAAAGGTGCTGCCGAGGTCTCCCAAATGCTCGGACAACACTTTACTCTTCACCACCATATCATCAACATAGATTTCGATGCTCTTGCCCAACTGCGGCTTAAACATTCTTGTCATCATCCTTTGATAAGTGGATCCTGCATTCTTCAGACCGAACGACATTACCTTGTAGTGGTAGTTCCTAGTAGGTGTCACGAAGGATGTCTTCTCCTGATCCTCCAAGGCTAGTGGTATTTGATGATAGCCTTGAAAGGCATCTAAGAAGCTCATCCGAGGATGGCCCGCTGTTGCATCCACTAGCCGGTCTATCCGAGCTATAGGGAACGGGTCTTTTGGGCATGCTTTGTTTAGGTTTGTGAAGTCCACACAAACCCGCCATTTTCCACTTTTCTTCTTGACCACCATGGTATTGGCCAGCCATTCGGGGTAAAAAACCTCTTTGATAGCCCTTACACGCTTAAGCTTCGCCACTTCGTCCCTAATCGCATCGGCATGCTCTCTTGATGGGCAACGAGGTGGCTGCTTCTCGGGAGTGACAGACGGGTTGACATTGAGATGGTGATAGATGAAGGCTGGATCAATCCCTGGGGCATCGCAGGCATCCCATGCAAATACGTTAATGTTTCTTTTGAGAAACTCTATCAGCTCCTCCTTCTCTTGAAGAGGCAGCTGAGCCCCTACTTGAAAGAACCTCTCTGGGTCACCACCAATGACCATTTTCTCTAGATCTTTGCATTTTGCCTCCTCGGCAGCTGTATCAGGAGGTGACACCGGGGCCTTTGATTGCTATAAGTTCTTTTTAGCAGAGGCTGAGGACTCCGCATCGAGCCAATGCGATATGGTAGCCACCACACATTGCCTTGCCGTGGATTGGCAACCACAGATTTCGAGAACCTGGTCCCCCGACGAGAATTTTACCTTCTAATGCAATGAGGAAGCAATAGATCCTAAGGTATGGAGCCAGGGCCTACCGACGATGGTTGTATAGGGAGAGTAGGTGTCCACCACTATAAATTTCACCTCCACTATCTCTGGGCCGGTTTGGATGGGTAGCCTAATCATGCCTTTTGGAATGATGAGCTTTCCATCAAAGCTCATCAAAGGAGAGTTATAGGACATCAAATCTTCCGGTTTTAACCTCAACCCCTTATAGAGGTCGGGGTACATAACCTCAGCCGCACTGCCACCATCCACCGTTACTCTTTTCATGTCGTAGTCCCCGATTCTGAGAGTGATTAACAGCACATCGTCATGGGACTGGGTGGTTTCGATCTTGTCTTCTTCTGAAAAGCTCAAGATTGGGTGAAATTCATTCTGGCCCTCTTCGACTCTAGTCGGGACTCCTCGGCAAGCAGCTGAGCCACAAACAACACTCGTGAAGGGCGCGTGCTTGTTCTCCCTGGCGCGGCCAAGATTACATTAATTGTCCCCACGGGTGGCCTTAGGGCAGTATCTCTCTGGGGTTCCTGATGGGTCTGGCCTTGATGACCCCCAGAATGATGCAGAAGGTGTTTCAGCTTTCTTTCTCAGACTAGTTGGTCCAGATAGTTCCAGAGGTTCCTACAGTTCTCCGTGGTGTATTCGTGGTCCTGGTGGTATTGGCAATAAAAGTTCTGATTGCGCCTCATGGACTCTCCCGCCATTTTATTCGACCACTTAAAGTATGGCTCGTTCTTGATTTTCTCCAACACCCGATGTACCGGTTCTCGAAATACAGCATTGATAGTCTGCATGTTGATTGCTTCGGATTGCCCTACAAAATCTCTCCTCGGGCAGTTGCTGTTATATCGGTCCAACCTGAAATCCCTCTTCTCCTGAGGGATAACCTTCTCCTTTCCCTTACCCTGCAACTGGTCTTCCTCTACTCATTTATACTTATCGATCCAATCCATCAGTTGGCGCACACTGGTGGCAGGCTTGCCAGTCAAAGACTTCCTCAAGCCGTGCTCGGCTGGGAGATTATTTTTGAAGGTGCTGATGGGGACATCGTCAAAATTGCTGTCCATCTCATTATACATCTCCCAATATTTGTCAAAGTAGGCCTTTAGGGTCTCTCTATCATGCATGGATAACGACAATAACGCACTCAAGGGCCGAGGAGCTCTGCTGTTTGTAACGAAACGGGAGCTAAAGGCTTGGGTTAACTGCCTATACAAATCTATGGAATTTGTCTTTAAGCCATTGAACCACCTCATCGCCACTGGTCCCAAGCTAGATGGGAAAACCTTGGACATCAGCGCCTCATTTTTAGAATAGACAGTCATCCTTTGGTTAAACTAGCTCACATGCTCCACGGGGTCTGTTTTGCTGTTATAAATGGCGAATGTTGGCTGCTAGAATCATCGAGGAAGTGAAGCCCCTTCTATGTGACGTGTGAAAGGTGATTTGGAGAGTTGATCTAGTACCCTGCTCATGGCATCGTTTCCCAAGCTCCTAGGAGGTGGGCTCTTACGTTTACGCCTCCGGTAGTGCTCTTCTTCGTTAGAAAAGGTCTCGCTTAGAGGGGTTCTCGATCTTTGCCTGGAGTCATCATCGCTTTCATCATCGGAGGGCATGTCAGGGCTAAAATGAGATCGCCTTCGCTGTGCATGGCGTAGCTTTCTCTTCAAGTCGTCTATCTCTCGCTGCATGGTCTGCTTATCATTCTGTCTCTAGGATACGTGACTCTTAACTTCTTCTGGTTGCATGGCCCGGTTGTTATTTTGTCTCTAGAGCATGTGACTGCCCACATGAGAGTGGCTTTTGCTAGTTTGACTGGTGTGCATACTTCCCTCTCAAAACCTTCCATTCTTTTCATTTTGATCATGCTTAGGGTTGGGAAAGTTATCCTATTGTTGGGATCTAGCCGGTTCAGACTGATGAGAGCTTGCTTGATGAGGGCCTGATCCTACCATGCCTGTTTGTTGCCCTTACTAACACACAAGTTCTTTCCCATAGACAGCGCCAATTGTAGGGACTGGGTTTGAGCACCTTTTCTATTAGATGTGTGGACTCAGGCCCAACTATCCTAATACAATAAATTTATAGAAAATGGGTTTAAGAACTAGGCCTTAGTGAGGATTACAACAACTGGACATGGTTATGAGTGGATTAAATAACATGGAGTGGACTAAGGTATGAAATTCTGTCCTCGGTCCCCATCCGAGGAACTTGATGTTCTTATTATTTCTTCAGTGCTTGGTTACAAGGGTTTCAAAGATCATACAAGTTGCTACTGTATTCTCTCTTTCTAACTTCTGATCCCCCTTTTATGGAGGATTTCTCACATTATATATCCCCTTCTAGTCGATCTTGGCCTTCCATCTGTTGATCGTGCAGGTCACTACTAGAGTGCTTGTCCCATCAGCCACCTTCCCAAACCTTCTGTGAGTTGCAGGAACCAAGACCGCACTATTCAGGGGTCATTTCCTCATTAATGTGGCTAGAACGTTAGTTGGGGGCATTTAATGCGGAGGTGACAGTTTCTCCTTGAATTGCTCCTACACCATGCTCCCATGGATGTCTTACTGTACTTGTCCTCTTTCTTGAGGCACTCTGGGAGGCTGCTTTTGACGGCGTGCCGTTCTTCCCTTCTAGGATCTGGGATTGCTGAGAATAGGATCGTTCTCGGCAATGTTTCTAGGCCATTTGGGCTTTCTTCGTTTGTCCTCGGCCATTTCTTCCTCCTCGGCGTGGGCTTAGTATAAAGTGGGACGGGGTTGTCAAATTCTCTGACCCCACAATATATATATATATATATGTGTGTGTGTGTGTGTGTGTGTGTGTGTGTGTGTGTGTGTGTGTGTTTAAGTGCTATAGAATCACTTAAAGAGCGTTATCTTTAAAGGTTGATTCGTGTCACTAGGAGTAAAATTCGGTGCGACTAGTTTTTTTGGCCAAACAACTCTCAGGATTAGACTATAGTGTTAACCTTCATAATGGATGCATTTTCACTCACAAAGGTTCAGAAACAACCTTTGGGAAAAATCCTAAGACACCCCTTAAACTTTTAGTTGTGGCCATTACACCCCTAACCAAATTACTCTTTGAACTTTACTCATCTGTCGAATTAGTACCTTTTGTTAAACTAAGTAACGTAACTCACGTGCTTGTCATATGAAAACACGTGAAAAAAAACAAATTGAAATTAGAAAAACAAAGAGAAGAGGGACGGCAAAAGAGGGGTTCTCTGAGAGAGAGAGAGAGAGAGAGAGAGAGAGAGAGAGAGAGAGAGAGAGAGTTCACTCTCAATCGAAGTCCCCTCTCGCCACCACTAAAAAGAGAGAGTTCTCTCTAATACATAATGCCTTAAGTTTATACCCGGATAATTAATTCTAATAGTCTATTAATCTAATAATTTCTCAAAAAGAAGAAAAGAAAACGCATATACATGTTATACATGAAAGATGAAATTAATTTAAATCACCTATAAAGTATAAACTAAGTATGCTTTTGGACTAACTCTTTGTTAAAAATTTATTTGCTAAATGTTGGTAAAATGATTGTTGTACTTAAAAAAAATAAAAAATAAAAATAGTCGGAGTCAGGAGTATGTTATATAAATTTCCAAGAATGAATTAGAAAAGCTCGCCCACATTGCTAAGACGATGCCTCTGTGAAAGCTAGTTAGCGGGTTTTTTTTTTTTTTTTTTTTAAATGTGTTTGGTAATGTTTGAGAATTTTCTTTGTGGCATTTCATCGCATACTTTGGATTTGTGTTTGTTAGTGTTTGGATAGCATAGTGTTTGGATAGCATTTGGTGTTGGAGGAGAGTGATGGTGGTAGTTGTGGCTGCGGCTGGGTTTTGTATTTTACATGCATATTCATATTTGGGAAGTTAAATTCAAGTGCTTAGTCAGCTACGACGAGACTAATTGACATGCAGCAAAATATGGTGAGTTTTTGTGTCTTTGTGAGTTAGGCAGAGTTTGGATTCAACTTTTCTGCATTTGCGTTTGCGTTTTTTTTTTTTTTTTTTTTTTTTTTTTTTTTTTTTTTTTTTTTTTTTTTTTTTTCTGCCGTTGTTTTTGACTTTTCAACCTATTCACTGTACACTTTTCATCAAACTCAGGTACTGTTCACAACAAAATAAGCCGTGGAATGCACACCAATGGATCTTATTTACTGTTCACGGACCCACAAACTTCACTTTTCAGCAACTTTTTCATTAAAAATGGGTCTCACGATACTATTCACACATTTAAAAATTATTTTGCTACAGTGTTTTCAGTTTTCAGTTTCAGCAAAATAAGTTCTATCCAAACAGACCCTTAATGTTCATGTTTGGTAGTTAAGAAAATGCTTGGAAAAAAAGAAAAGAAAAAGCGAGACAATTTGATTGTGTTATTGAATTACTTGTTGGGAGATTGAGTTTCTTGTATTTGGTAGTGTTTGGATAGCATTCAGTGTTGGTGGAGGAAAGTGGTGGTGGAAGTGGTAGTGGCTGGGTTATGTCATTTTGTGTTTTTCTGGGTTGCAGTGTTTGGTTGCCAAGAAAATTCAAGAAAAGCTTGGGTTTTTTTTTTTTTTTTTTTAACTTCATTTAGTTCTTTAAATTCATCATTTAAAATTTTTTGTTTTATGAGGTGGAATTTTTTTTAAGAAAAAGTTATTGATGTGGCTTTTGTTAAGTTACAATTTAATGTTTTTTATTATTATGTTAGCTAGGTGTGCATCAACAATGTAGGTTGTTTGAAAGGTAGGCATTTTTTTGTGTTAGTGGGGCAATGGTACTGCAAGTTGAAAATAATAGAAATTAAATTGATTGTTACCAAAGCGTAAGAATCGAATTGTAACCTCAAATTGTAGGGACCAAAATATTATTTTTTGCAAATTTAATTTGACACGATTTAATTTGGTACGATTTGATCAGAACATGTCATAGCAGTATTTAGATTGGAAAAAAATCAAGAGTATCTGAAATGCTTACTACAGTACTACATTATATGAGATGTGAGGAAAGCGTGCAGAAGTTTAGAGAAAAGTTAATGGCACCAATACCATTCCAACAAAGAGTCTTGCTTTTGCAGTAATATTTGACATATATCTCTTTCTCTTTCTTTGTTTTTACTAATTAGCATTTAGTACTCAAGGAACTGGACAGGTAGCTCATTAATTATAATTCTTTACTCCTCTACTTCACCATCTGAGTCAACTACAATCTGATAGCATTAACTATAGTTTGATAAATTGTATATTTATAGAGCACAACCACCCAACTTCAACATACACAACTATACGATACATTGATAGTCACAATTATGGAGAGAACTGCACATTTTTTCAAGAAAATTCTTCTTAATGACTTTCTGCGAGATGGGAAGCTTGTAAGCATATTCATCTTAGTCACTGTGTGTGTGTGAATTGTGATTTTTTTAAGAACTTGATGCTACTACTTTGTAAAATTTGATTGGATCAAACACAATTTATATGGATCTAATTGTAAGATGGCGACCCTTGTCTCTTGTTTGGGAAAAGTTGACTCTTCTTTTGGCTAAAAAAGAGTTGACTTAGTTAATCTAATGTTATGTAATAATTCCAAAACAGTGAGCTTTGTAACTTGCAAGTATGTTGGGAGGGGCCGTTGGGCCAAGAGGGTTTTTCTTTTTCTTTTTTTGAGAAAAAGTTCAATTTGATATGTAAATTAATAAGCTGGTAAAGCAACCATAATAAGAGAAAAAAGATTTGGAAGAACAACGGCCTCCATCCAAATTGAAAGAGGCGAAGAAAGTTTTGCTCTCCTAGCTAAGGTGTGTGCTAGAGCGTTACCTTGCTGATAAACATAAAAAAAATAAAAAAAATAAATAAAAAAATAAAAAACCCCTTATTAAAGAGTTTACATGAGAGATGGTGTTTTTAATAAAATGACCATGAGCAGATCATAGACTATCACCATGCTTGAGATAATTTATAACTATTTTAGAATCACCTTCAAGGATAGTTTGGTGAATCTCAATTTCCTAAACAAACAATGCAGCACGTCTAGCCATCAAGAGTTCCACAATAACCACAAAAGATGTTTTTTTTTTTTTTTTTTTTTTTTCTTTGAAAGAGATGCCATCACTACACCTTAAGAATTACGAACTACCACACTAATTCCAGCCTCATCAAAGTCTTCAAAAATGGCTCCATCAAAATTGGTCTTGAACGCTAAAGAATCCGGTGGCTTCCATTTAATGTTTTGGGGCTAAGAGGGGTTGTTGTTGGTTTTGTTTTTGCTCTTGTTCTTTTTTTCTTTATTATTACTATTAATATTATTATTAAAAGCTCCTTTTATTATTTCATGTTAGTATTTTTTTTTTCAACTTTTTTGGGTTGGTGTTCATTGAAAAAGAAAAAGAAAACCTACTTAGTTTATATAATTTAGGATACAAGCTGCTATTTAGTAGTGCTACTTCCTTCATAGAATGGATGCGTCATGAGTATGGTTTCCCTTTCACCTACAAATATATTTATTCTAGCTTTGACCTTCCAGTCCAATTATATGAGGTTTTTTTTTTTTTTTTTTAATGGTTCAAGTATAACTGTATATAGAAAAAAAAAAAAATCAAAACTGTACAAGAGAAAATATGTTAAATAACCAAAAGAAAAAGTTATTGTTTGCAAACACTAAAGGGACTGAATACAATATAAATAGAAGAATATAATGAATTCCTCTTACATATTCCCCTTTCCTTTTTTCCCCTTTGTTAGTTGTAGAGTATATATTCATGCCATCCATATATAAGACAGTGGAGTAACTTTGGTTGGCTCTCATAATATAGAGTATAACTATATAATGGTAGAAAGAAATAAGGTTGTTTTTCTTCTTTTTTTTTTTTTTTTTTTTTTGAGATATAGAATTTTAACTTATGGGGTCTACACCTAATGATAGCTCTTTATCATCAGACCAAAATATTAATAAGTTTTTGGTGTAGGTTGTTTTTCTTTTTGGCAAGTGTGTATGAAATATTTTATATATCCTATATTTTATTGGGAAAATTTTGTTGCACACAGTGTAATACACAATACCCTATTTTATTTGCATTTTAATGGAATAATGCATTTTATTGGAATAAAGATAAAATTCAGGAAATATTTTGATAGTGAAATGAAACAAACCATTCACCCTAACTCCAAAGAATTTTGAGGAGTAGTAGTCATGTTTGGTTGCACTGAGAATAGAAAGAACTGATAAAGTGTAAAGAATTATGTTGTGTTTGTTTCAACAAAAGGATTTGCTTGGCTGGGAGGATAAAATATGTGTGCTTTTAAGAGACAAAGAATGAAAAGATAAAAGAGTAAATTACTAAAATACTTTTATTATTCAAAGTAGAAGAACGAAAAAATGGGTATTATTTTGTACTTTTATTCTCAATGCCATTTTCTTTCATATTTTTATCCAATTTGGGGAAAAAATGGTGGTCCAGGTGGAAAACTCTATCCATATGAATAAAGAACATTGCCTTAGCCCCTACTGCGTGCTAGGGCCTAGGTGAGAAGTCTGCTTAGTTTTTCAAATGAGTGCCTCATTACTCATCAGTTTGTATTTCACATATTCAATTTTACTTTTTTGTTTTTGTTTTGTGATCAACTCATGATAACGGAGTTAATCAAGTTGAACCCAGAGAATTCTTAATTTTGAATTTGAGTCCTAGCAACCATGAAATTGGAATGGCTAGCGTTAGTTACAATTCTACAACTAAAAAACTTTTAACTTTCTTAAGGAAATTTTATAATAGAACCTCCAGAATCTCAGTCTAATGACATGAAACTTGATAAGTTAAAGAGAAACTTTTTTTTTTTTTGAGAAGAAAAAAAAATTTGTAAAATGTATAACCAAGTTTTGTGCTAATGTTTAAATGTATATGGTCTTATCTTAATTATATTTCTACAATTGTTAATTTATGATTGGGAACTTTTTAGCTAACTTCACGGTCAATCTTCTAAACACAAGTTACATCTTCCAAATGTAAGCTACGTCTTCCGAATATACTGACTTGTCGGAAGTGGAAGACTCAATGTAGCAAATGCAACATATTGCACCTACTCCAATAAGTCATCTGTCACATACAAGAACGGATGAATAAGCACTTGTGAGCTTGACCTTGTCACCAGTCTGTCACCCCAATAGGCGGATTTATGATTGGGAACTTTTTAGCTAACTTCACGGTCAATCTTCTAAACACAAGTTACATCTTCCAAATGTAAGCTACGTCTTCCGAATATACTGACTTGTCGGAAGTGGAAGACTCAATGTAGCAAATGCAACATATTGCACCTACTCCAATAAGTCATCTGTCACATACAAGAACGGATGAATAAGCACTTGTGAGCTTGACCTTGTCACCAGTCTGTCACCCCAATAGGCGGATAGGTGAAGATGGGCATATGAAGCCTACACTACAACACTCGCATGGTAACTATCACCTAAAACTCTCCTACATTCAGGCAATTGCCGGCAAAGGGATAACTTGCATCTCCTACAAATCAGCTGTGGGATAACTCCCACCTCCTACAAGTAAGCTAAGGGATAACCCAAAGTCCCTACAATTCAGCTAAGGTGGTCATCCAAAGACTCCTATATAAACACCGGGACACCCCAATTTTGATGTACATGAAAAACACATTTCTCAAGCTCTTTCTTTCGAGTTCAATGAGATTACTGTGAGTTTCTGAATTGATCTTTGAAGGGTCTTAGGCTGCACCACACTGATGCACTCTGAAGGTATTTTCATTCTGCAGGTTTCTTACTTTGCACCTTTTATGGAAGACCGTGGGTTTGGGCAATAGACCTACTGACAATTTTAAACATTATCAATTTATATTCAAGTTGAATTACTAAGTTTAATGATGTTTCTACTAATATTATTTGGTATTCAGGTTAAAGTACGAAGCTTATGTCCGGTCATAGATGTTTCTATTGTATGGCTTAATTTTTGAGCTAAAGAGGGCAGAGGCATGTTTGATTCTCTTAGGTACCTTCAAATGGTGGTGAAACTCAGGTTAACAATATTCTATGTGAAGAACATTAGATAACGGTTATGGAATAAATGGTGTACTATTATGGCTATGTATAAGGGCCAAAATGGCCCATTAGCATTAATTTTTGAAATATTTAGCAACAGAGCACTGTTTCAGAAATAATTAGGGAAATACCACCTTTTCTGGTACTCGAGCTTGGTGAGCTCGAGTACCATGTTTTTTTAATCCACCATCGCCCCATATTCAAGGAGCCCTATAGTGGCGTTTTTAAGCCCTATAGTGACGTTTTCGGGCCCTATAGCGGCGTTTTTAAGCCCCCATACCAGGTTAAGGGGCCTTATAGTGACGTTTTCGAGCCCTATAGCGGCGTTTTCCTGCAAAATTTTTTTATAAGTCCCATAACAGGTTCAAGGGGCCCTATAGTGGCGTTTTTAAGCCCTATAGTGACGTTTTTGGGACCTATAGCGGCGTTTTCCTACAAAATTTTTTTATAAGTCCCCATAACAGGTTCAAGGGGCCCTATAGTGGCGTTTTTTAAGCCCTATAGTGACGTTTTTGGGCCCTATAGCGGCGTTTTTTTTTTTTTTGAGAAGATGTTTGACCAATGAAAAGATGGTACTCGAGCTCACCATGCTCGAGTACCGGAAAAAGTGGTATTTTCCTAATTATTTCCGAAACAGTGATCTGTTGCTAAATATTTCAAAAATTAATGCTAATGGGCCATTTTGGCCTATGTATAAGACTTTGGATGGTAGTATTTTTGTTATGGAACAATTTTAGGTCGCCCGACCCAATCCAGCTCGTAATCCGATTGACCCAGCCCGTTTCTAACGGTTCAAAATGGCCCAACTTTGACTCAAACCCGATTAACCAGGCCCGTTTGTCATGTCTACCGCGATTTGTTCAAGTTGACTCACGAAGCTCTCAGGGTTTTATATAATCAGCAGAACAAAACACAAAAAAAAAGGAAAAAAAAAAAAAAAAATGTTTTGTTCAATCACGAGCAGACGGTTCATCACTAAGTCACCCATCTCTCTACTCTTTCCTCTTTCTCAATCTTTGTCAACCAAACCCATTTCACAATCCCACACGGATTTCGATCCCACCGCAGTCCACGAAACCCTCTACTCCTACTGCAATGACTGGAAGCGTGCTCTCGATTTCTTCAACTGGGTCCAAACCCAATCCCGTTTCCAACACACAACTCATACGTACAATCGTATGCTCGACATTCTATGTAAGTTCTTCGAATTCCAGCTTTCTTGGGACTTAATTCATCGAATGAAAGCAAACCCATTTTCCAAACCAGACCATACCACCTTTCGGATTTTGTTTAAGCGATATATATGTGCACATTTAGTTACAGAAGCTGTAGGTATTTATGATTCGTTAGACGAGTTTGGTTTGAAGGATGAGATGTCTTTTTGTAATCTTATTGACGCTTTGTGTGAGTACAAGCATGTGGTTGAGGCCTATGATTTGTGTTTTGGGAAGAACAAGAAGTTTGGTGTTGATGCAAAGAATACCAAGATTTATAATATGATTCTTCGTGGGTGGTTTAAGATGGGATGGTGGAGTAAGTGTAGGGAGTTTTGGGAAGAGATGGATCAAATGGGTGTCCGTAAAGATTTGCATTCTTATTCGATATATATGGATATAATGTGCAAGAGTGGGAAGCCATGGAAGGCTGTGAAGTTGTATAAGGAGATGAAGAAGAAGGGTATAAGGTTGGATGTGGTGGCGTATAATACTGTTATTCGTGCGATTGGTCTTTCGGAGGGTGTGGATTGTTCTGTTCGAGTGTTTAAGGAAATGAGGGACTTCGGTTGCAAGCCTGAGGTTGCGACTTATAATACGATTATAAAGCTGTTTTGTGAAAATGGTAGATATAAGGAGGCTTATGAGTTGCTCGATCGAATGCATGAGAAGGGTTGTGTACCAGATGTTATCACGTTCAATTGCATTTTTAGATGTCTTGAGAAGCCCAGAGAGATTCTTAGACTTCTCGATAGAATGATTGAAAGTGGAATTCATCCCAGGATGGATACATATGTGATGCTTTTGAGAAAATTTGGGAGATGGGGGTTTCTTCGACCAGCTTTTATTGTGTGGGAGAAGATGGAGGAACTTGGGTGTAGTCCAGATGAGTCTGCTTACAATGCTTTGATTGATGCTTTGGTAGATAAAGGAATGGTAGATATGGCACGGAAGTATGATGAAGAGATGTTAGCAAAAGGGCTTTCGGCTAAACCAAGGGAGGAGCTTGGGACAAAGCTCGTGAGTGTAGGATCTCATGACAGTGATTTATGAGAAGCATATTTATCTGAGGATGAAATTTGTAATTTATTGGTGTGATCTGAAGATACATAGTGCTGACATGCAAAGTGGATATACCTCAAGATTGTGACAAAGACTGCTAGCTAGAAGGCTCTAGGTTACATACTGGTGAAAGAGTTTGCTGCATTAATGGGGGATCTGTTAAGTGTTTGTGATGGGCCCATACTAAAGTGGATGCTCTTTCCCTATCTATACCTTACAAGTGAATGTTAAAAGCTTTTCTGGCTTAAGGATGTTTGCATCATCTACACATGCTCGGGTATAAATCTAATCCTTTTTTGCTTAATAGTAATCATTTATGTATTCCTTCGTAAGTATATTTGATTGGTCAATGAATTCTAAAAACTCAAGTCTTATCTAGACATTTAATGTTTGAGAGACATTTGTTTATTAAAATAAAAAACTTTTATGGATGTGATAAGTAGCTTGAAAGTTGAGATGCTCAAAAGGAGAAAATTTACTCTTTCAGTGCACGTTGTTATATTGTTAGTAGTTGTGGGGATGTTCTCTACTTATTCTTTTTAAAATACTGGATTCTGTTTTTTATATTATATTTTATTGGTTTTGGAGATGGAGGTTTCAGATTTAACTTAGAGACAATTTTTCATTACTAAGTTATATACTCTCTTTCTCTCTCTTTTATGTCATATTTAATTAGTTCTGGAGAGGAATGGTTTTTTCCTCTAGTGAAACTCTCCCTTTGTTCCTTAGCTCTCTTTTTCTTTGTAATTAGTTTCTTTCCTCTTTTTTTGCTTTTCTCTCTTTTTTTGTAATCTTTGATATGCTTTGTGCTTCTTTGCATAAAGTATTTTTTTTGAATATACGTTTTTCTTGCTTATCAAAAAAATAAAAAATTGTCCTTCACTAACTTAATCAAAAATAAGTATTTTGATTTTTTTTTTTTTTTTTTTTTTTTTTTTGGGGAATGAATGAAATATGAGAATTTTATTTTTGAACTAAGTGGAGTAATTTAAGCTTCCAATGATATTATTATTGCAAATGAGCTGTAAGTAAACCCACTTTATTCCTTACTATTGAAGCTTCAAATGTATCCTCTCTAGACGAATGTAAATTCTGAAATATCTATTCATGGGTAAATCAATAAAGTTAACTTCTTTTTTTCTTTCCATGCAAAATTTAATGATTGTTCTAGAATCTGATGATTTTGATTGAAAATACTAGAAACTTTTTAAATTTTTTGATAGGTAGAAAATACTAGAAACCTTAGAAGTATAGATTCTTTAAAGTAGCTGTCATACCCGTATGGTCATATCTGATATATATCTATCATAGATATGCCAATATTCATTTTGTATATGTATCTGGCCTGATGATATTTTGGTCTATACCATATTGGAAGAAGATGCAAACTTTTTTTTTTTTTTTTTTGCATAGAGCAGCTCTATGTGGAAAAGGGTCTTTGCATGAGGTCCACTCAACACATTTGTCAAAAATCAATAAAATGAACAATTTCTTTTTTCTTTCCATGAAAAATTTAATGATTGTATGAGCATCTGATGATTTTGATGGAAGATACTAGAAAGCTAAGAAGAACAGATACTTTAGAGTAGCTGTCATACTTGTATGGCCATAACTGATACATATCTAACACATATATGTCAATATACATATTGTGTATGTATCTGGCCTTATGATAATTTGGTGTGTATACCATATTGAAAGACAATGCAAACCACCTTTTTTTGCGTAGAGCAGCTCTATGTGAAAAAGGTGCTTTGCATGAGGTCCACTCAACACATTTGTCAAAAAATAGAACAAAGCCTCTGATTTTGTATCGCTCCCCTGAGATGGAATTGGCTAATGAGGGACCATCATGAGCCAAAGTTAATTTGTTATCACGGATATGATAGGATATGACATGGATGCCTTTAGGAATAAAAATGGACCTTTTTATTTATTTTATATTTTTAAAGGCAAAAGGGCTTTAATTTAAATGTAAACTATGGGATGTTGTGCTTCAGCCTTCAGAAAGTCAGAAATCTTCAAATACAAGAATTCTGAGAATGTCAAACATGTATCATGTGTTCTTTTGTTATCTATAGCATCTATGTTAGTTTCATTATTCTACCTTAAGTTTTTTGATAGGATTATTCTACGTATTATATGCTTTTTGATGTTTCTCATTTGTCTTTAAACTAAACATTAGCATAATATGCATTTAAAAGTACTTATTTATTTATTTTTTGATAGGTATATTTAAAAATGCTTATTTATATATCAATTAGTTAATGTGTCCTCGTTGAGTTACATCATATCCTAGGTTTTCAAGAATTGATGTTATTGCTTTGTTCCTATCATTTCATAAGAATTGATGTATTGCTTTGTTCCTATCATATCATACTCATGCCCAATATCTTTACCAGCTAGAAACTCTAAAATCTAAATCAGAATGCAGTTTTGGATCTCAACTTGTAACTTTGTTCTAATGCTCAGCATTGGAATTTGTTCACAAATCACTCATTTCCCTCATTCTTGTTTGTCGCGAAATTTACAGCAAGTTTTCTTGTTTCTTTTTCATTTCCTCCCCGCCCTCCGTTGTCTTCACATTTATGTATGGCTATTGAGCTATCCCATTACATTTGGTTTCTCAATTAATGATATCCATCAGTTTTCACAGAAAAACCTCTGGACTATACTGCAGGGCTGCCTAATATGAGCATATGTTCTGGGTGTTCTGGAGAGGTGGTTCTTTGGGAGCATCGTCATCTCAATCAAAATCATTAGCAAATGAATAGCACAAATACCCTAATATGGCTAGGGAAGTCATTTTCAGGTGATCGGCACATATAAGCACTAAGCACATAGGCACCCAAAAGCCTGCAAAATTAATGTGCACAAACCCTGTTACAGATAAATGAAGGGGAATCTGGTTGCAGAAAGGAGGATGAAAAGTTATGGTAGCTAGCAGGAAATACTGATGTGCTGATAAAAATCAAAATAAATTCTATGAAGCTATTTTAAATATGTAGAGGAAGTGTGCTGAATCTTGTACAAGAAAAAGGTTATAATTGAAATAAGCTTTGGTGCTTATGCAAGCAAGCATCTGAAACCATTTACCATTCCTCATCTTCCTTATGTGCCTCTGCGAAATCAGTTTGGTTGGTCTCTTCTTCTCTGTAAGTTTCAGTAAGCATGTGATTCTCTTGATCTTTCTGCAAATTTGGAGGAATGTAAAAAATAATTTCCCAGGAAAGGAACATGAACAGGACTGCCAGAGACAAAGCAGCTGTAATATGTGGGAGAGTTAACAGTAAGATTTTTCCAGTCAAAAGACTCCCACAAAGTGTAGGTAGCCTAATAGAGCTGTGAAGCTAGTTGGTGAGTTTTATGCAGAAAGTTGGCTCCTAAAGCAGATAATAGTGTGCAAACTTTTAGTTCTAGGAGGAAGCTTCATTGGCATCAACCAGGAATGGGGTTTTCAAAATATTTCTTGAAAATCCTTTGACATCAACACAAGGATTGCTTAGTTGACTGTAACAGTGGAGGCTGTGGCAGCTAGAGAAGGCATCGGTTTTGTTGAAGGTGGTGCTTGGAAAGTCATTAAAATCTGAAGACAGGTCCCTTAAGGATGACTCTCAGGTAATTCTAAAGGAGTGCATTCTTATGATGAGTTATGCCTGTTTGGTTCACCTCTGATTAGAGAGGTTAAAAAAGTGGGAAGCATGCCTAGAAAATGCCGATTTTTGTATTGATGTGCACATTTCAGGATACTCCCTTGATTCAGGGAGCACGAAAACAATTTTATTTAGTTTTGAAAGTCAAATTGTATTTTTTACCATTGGATTTTATTTTAGGTCTGTTTTTTGACTGGGAGATTTTATTTTAGGTCTTACTAGTTAAAATTATTTGTATTGTATTTAATTTTTTAGAGTCAAGGTTATTTTCATAATTCGATAATTGGGATGGTCCCCGCGTCAAATTGGATTAGCTCTAGTCCTAAAAGTCTACATAAGGGGGCTATTGTACTCCAATTGGATAGATTGCTTGATTAATAAAAATTTCAATTGGAATGACCTCCAATGGCCTGGTATGGATTTAGGACAACTCTAGGTGCTCATAACTAGCTTTTCTATCCTTGCTTCTTGTTAATTCCAAACAATCCGAAGTGTTGATTCTTATGTCTATTTATTTTATATTTTGTTTTATCTGCAAATTTCTTGAAAGAAAGAATTTTGTGCTGCATCATTCCTTTTGTTGTAACTATTGTCTCAATTTTTGCTAGATACACTAAATTTTTACCGAAAAATTCTCAAACTTTCTCACAAACTTATCTTACCGGGATCCATTACAAGGATCCATTACAACATAGAAGCTACTTAGGTGAAAAAGTTGGTGACAGACTTTTCCTTTCGTCTCAGCAGTAATGCTAGGACAATTAACTAAAGCCATAAAGTCATTACTTGCCGGCAACTTGTTCATGTGGTGACTTGACTTTTCCTATTATCTCAACAATTTTGGATATAGCAACATGGACAAAGTATAACAAAAATATCATTTTTAGTATAGTGGCGGAACCACGTTATGACTAAGGGGGGCCATGGCTCCCCCAACTTTTTTATAAAAAGTTGAGAGAGAGAGAGAGAGACTATGAATTATCCTAAATTCTTTGAAAAAAATTCAAATATATATCATTTTGGCCCCTCTATCCTTCGATTAAAATAGGTTTACAATTCTATTAATGACAAATTAACTGGATATTCATCAACCTATGATAATCACATAATTATTTAGCAACTCTCTCTCTCTTCCAAATCTTCTTAGATTTTCTCTATTTGATTTGCTTTTCTATTTTTCTTTTTTACTTCAATTGTCTTGGAAAGTTAGTGTTTTACGAAATTTATATCGCAAGTCCAAAATTATTTTACTCCTTGCATCAATTCCAAGAAGAACACGTGTATTGCTAAAAGCCTTACTCTCTCTACCATTAGGACTAACAACCAGCCACCCTCTACAAGCCAAACAACTAGCCAACCTTTCTGACCTCTTAGGACTGCCAGCAGCCCCTTATTTTGACTTCTCATATCTGCCATGTATCCTCTTTAATTATAGCTTTGACTTATGTAACTATTAGCTACTTTATTTCCTAATAGTTAAAGATTATAAATAGGCTAACTATATAAGAGTACAATCAGTTTTTGATGTGAATATAATTTAGTTTCAGACCTGGACAGAAATTTGTTTCTCCGGTTTATCTGTAATTCCAGTTTTAGTTCTTAATTTTAATGCAATTCTAGTTCAAGTTCTCAATCAATTGATCTTGATTCCCCATCACTGTGTTTCTAGTACTAGTTTACACTAATTATGTACATAATATGAATATAATATATAAAAATAAAAACGTACTATTTCATTCTTTAGTTGGTCCCCAAGGTTAAAGTCTGCCTCCGCCACTGGTTTGGCGTTTGCTGAGGGTCCTAATTATAATTTAACTATTATTTTTGGTGTATAACACAAATATGCTTACCGTTTCTTAGATTGTAACAAATGGTATCATGATAATGCTTATACTATTTCAATAACAATTACCAAGCCTTAATTCCAAATAAGCGATGATCAAATCATGAATTTATACAAAATCAACCAAGTCATGAACACACATTTTCAGTTTCCCCTTTGACCCTATGTCAATTTTATTCTTATTCTGGATTTCTGCCCTCACGAATGAAAACCAAGTAATGTAGTTTGCACCTTTTAAGGACTCAACAAATTGATTCCCTTCACGAATGATTTTGACAATGACCTAAATAAATAAATAAAACCAAAAAAGGGTTTGTAGTTTGTACGCTAGTATAACAGATTATAACAATTTATATTGTGAGTTGAATGGCATTTTATAAGGGCCAAAAGAAGTACATCCATTGGGAAATGTATTAAGCACAGCATATTTATCTCCAGCCCTGAATGTCATGGACTCAGACAGAGCTGCATAATTGCCAAAATTATGACTTCTCTATGAGAATGGAGAAGTATCATTTCTTCATTTTTAACCTCTATTATTCTGGTCCACACATATTTCCATACCAAAATGAACACATTTTGATACCACGTCTAAAAATGAGACAAAGCAGTACAAATTAACTCAACAGTATAATTATAGTTGACGAAAAGACAATCCAATTTTTGACAACTTGGCTTGTACTGATTCCATCTGTGGTCAAAATTTCATATGCATGCCTTTTTATCACCTTAAATGATTCATATAATTTTTATTGTTTTATAGTAAGAAATAACAAAAATTTGTTAAGCCAAGTAGATATTACATTGTCCACTTGAGCATGTCCATGCACGCTCATGTGACTTTCTGGAGCATATTACTGAATTGGGCATCTGCACACGCAGAACTCAATGACTCTCATAGACATACCCATGGGCACTCACACAGAACAAGAAAGCAGATATATATATATATATATATATATATATTAAAGAGTGGAGGAAGTTCTGGACTTGTGCATCTTGTCATCTTGTGAAGGTGGAGGCATTGAAGGAGATGAGACTACCGCGTGATAAGATGAAGAAGCAAGTTGGGCAATAGCTGGAACGGCACCACCTGTAAATTTTCCAGGAGATACAATTTTCATTAACAGTTTACAGTTCCATCAGACATCCATTAGTAAAAGCAAAATAAACAACGATTAAAGTAAAAACAGTTTTTAGGATAACTAACAACACAACAGTCCTACTTTTAAAGAGATCTTGTGCTCACAAAAACTGAAAAAACAACCAAACCATAGAAGACGAATAGGAAATGTCATGGTGCCAGTTGTAAAAGAGGGATCACAGCTCAGATATATATCTTATCTAGCAAATGCGGGCACTTGAAAAGCATCAAAACTTTTCCTAACATCAGTACAAAGCTCCAAAAGTAACTTGAAACTTCCTAAGATTGCCTTGTGGTATCCTAGTCAGAGACTGCCGGGTAATAGAATCAACAATAATAAATTACAGGGCGTTTCAATATCCAATGTGAAAGGAAATTATTACATTTGGCCTCCACATGGCAAGATCTATAGAGATACTAGTAAAAAACTTAGGGTGTGTTTTATCTTACCCTCATTTTTAATTGCCCCAAATTAGGGGGAATTTAAATGGAGAGGATTCCACTTATATTAAAAAAAATTTAAACTGTCAATTTTGCCATTATGATGTCAATCCATATCTATTCCTTAAATTAAACAAGAGTGGGGTATAATTGTCAATTTATAATTTTTTATTTATTTTATTTTATTATGTATGAACATCAATTTATAATGTGTTATCATTTCCCGTCATTCCCATTTTTATTTTCATGGTAAATTGCAGATACCATTCATGTGGTATACCCTTAAAATATAAAAATATGGAGCCTATCATGTGGTTTATTTTGTGATACCCACCTCCACCGTAATTTGCTTGATGAGACATTTTTACTCACTTTAAGAAAGAATTGGAGGAAAAAAATTTCTTCTATTGTCACATATTTGGTTTTGTCTCTAACTTTCTCATTCGATCCTCATTTGAGCTTGTGTTTGTTCAACAGGTGTAAACTTCAAGGAAAAATGATCTTTTTGCCTTAATTCTTTCCTAACAGGTGTTGTTGGCACTTGTCACATTATCAATTCTGTTAAAGTTAGTGAAAATGCCTCATAAGACAAATCATGGGAGAAATGTCACAAAATAAAGCACAAGATAACTTTATGGCACATTTGGTAGACTATAATAGACATTGCAATGTAATAGCTAATCCTATGGTTTAGTTATACAGTTGTTTGGCAAAGTTTTTATTACAATGAATAATTATTCCTTATGAATAGCTATTCCTTAAAATGAAGAATAGTCATTCCTTACTAAAAGGTCTGAATTCCTATTCCTTCACCTAATAACACACTCAATTAAAAAAATTCCTAAAAAATCCCCTCTTACCTGCTTCTCCTAAATTTACATCTCCCTCTCAAAAATTTTCTATCTCCCTCCCTTTTTAAATATTTTATGTCCCTCCTCTCAAAAATTTTAATCTCCTACAGAGATTTTCTATTTCTACAGGTATGGTCTTCCTCTCCCCTCAGTTGCTGCTCTCTCTTCTTAAGAATTTTTTTCTCCCCTACTAGATCTCTGCAATGCCACAGGTACTGCCCCCCTTTTTCTCTCTCTCTACTATTTTTTGCGCTTTCAAAAACTTGTTGGTGTCCTTTATGCGCTTTCAAAAACAAAGCTTAGAAGGACAGAACAAACAAGAAACTTTATTTGCGATTGAATAGGCTGTTCTGAAATTATATTTTTTTGATCTGAAACTTTTTGTTTTATATTTGTGATTTCAAAAACAATAAAATAGGAAACAAGCAGATAAAGAGGATAGAGTTGGAAACAATTCAAAGTCTGCTAAGAAGATAAACACCAGAAAATAGATAATAGATGATATGTATAGGATTCAAACTTGTATTTATATATGCCTATTTATCACTTGTAAATTTATTTAAATTATAGACTAATCGTAAATTGTAAACTGCTATTTATACATTAAATGAAAATCACTCTGGTACGATTGACAAACTAAAGTTTCTCAAATATTTTCATGTAGCCTGTTTATGCACTGCTTTTCATTCTTCTCTCTTTGTGGAGAAATTGAGATTCTTATCATTCATATTGGGGAAAAATTGAGATTGGGAAAAAATAAAATCATCTCAATTCTTATCGTTCATATTTATTCTTTCTTTAAATTATCATTTTGTTCAATTATTAAAATTGTGTCTAAGCTTTTGTATATTATTTACATTTTATTTATCAACTTCCAATTTTCTTTGTTAGTATTTTAGCTGCATTATGATTTGTCTTGTCTTTTTAGATATGAAATCAAATACACTTAATTCTCAAGGTCCTTTTAAACGAAAGTGGACTCCTATTGAAGATTTGAAACTAGTGGAGGCTTTGGTAGAATATCACCATGAAAGGAAAGGTAACTCTGAGAATAAGTTTAAGCCCGGATATTTGAAAGTCTAGGATGGACAGCTTTCTACCAAATTACCTAACGCTGAGTTAAGAGCAAAACCAGATATTGAATCAAGATTGAGGACTTTGATAAAATTGAGTATTTTACAATTGTTCCAATAAGATTGTAGTTTGTTGGTCAAATTTTACAATTGTGGGACACTGGATTGAAGACCCATAAGAATTTTTGAAAGACCAATTGATTACTTATGTAGCTACTTCTGTACAATGAAATATAAGCAATTTTATTTACAAAAATGAAGAATAAGAGAGATTGTGTTTGTTGGAGGTCCTCTGTTCAAGATTTGATTCGTTAAACTAATCCTTATCAAGTGTATTTGTAATTTTATAATAAGGGTATTTTAGACAATTTAATTTAAAGTACTTTTATTACATTGTCTTCAGGTTTCTGTCACCAAACAAATGAATATTAATAAGTATTACATTACAGCATCTTGTATTCCTTGTAATACCTATTCTTATTCCTATGTAATCACCATTACAGCCTATCAAATATGCCCTTAATGTTTCAAAGTATGTCACAGGAATAGAATTTGTAATTCGTCCTAATTATTTAAGCATCCAGACAAAGGGGAGAAAGATATATTTCCCTACGCCTGCATAATTTTTAAAAGATCCAAACAAGGCGAATGGTTTTCCATTCCCCTCCCCTCTCCTCTCCTTCCCCCTTGCACTGTCTACTCTCTCCTCTCTCCAAAATCCAAACACACAATCTATGCTGAGGTATTAGAGTCCCCATTAAAAAAGGAAATAAATCGCTATTTGTTGTCTTCTATTTGACGGATGTAATTGTATTTTCAATAAAAGATGTAGCTCCCTTTTTTTTTTTTTTTTTTTTTTGATAGGTAATAAGAATATTATTAAAACAAACTGAAAACAAATGCAAGCCAATACAAGGTGTTCATGATGGTGAACACAAGGAAAAGCAACAAACACACAAACAGCAACAAAGAACAAGAACAAACTTAAAGAGCAATACTAAGAGAAGACATAAACTCGAATATATTAGAGCAATCCAAGAAGCCCCAACACCTAGACCAATCAAATAAGGTCTTCTGGCATAGAGCTTGTAATTGAACCAAGGATTTCTCGGTATCCTCAAAAGAGCGCCGATTTCTTTCCGTCCAAACAATCCACATCAAATAGCCAGGAACCATATTCCAAATATTTGAATTAAATTTTCCCAACCCAAAACTCCAACAATACACCAAGCTTTCCATAGAACTTGGCATGACCCATTGTGTCCCGAAGATCTGAAACATATAAACCCACAGAGAGTGAGCTACCAAACAATGGAGGAGAAGATGATCCACAGGCAGCTGCACCCATAATGATATTGTAATAGTACCGGGTATCAAACTTGCCATTCCCTTTGAGACACTAGCAAGAAGTGTCACTCCCACCACCCCTAGGGATCCAAGATTGAATTAACTCAAGGAAAGAGCAGGCAGCCCCTAATTCCCTTTCATGAAAATCCCTATGAAATCTCAAATTCCAGATTCTATCATTACCACCCTCCTGGTAGCATAATACATTAGAAATGCAAGCTTCCTTGTCATTAGAACACACATACAACTGAGGATAGAGCCTTTTAAGTGAGTTATCTCCAACCCACTTATCATGCCAAAAAAGAATACGAGTGCCATCACCCACCACTAAGGCCACATGGTTGGAGAACCCCTCCCAACCATCATGAATACCCCGCCATAGACCACATCCGTTGGGCCCTTCTACATATTTTAGTAGACCACCCCCCTTGACTCTCTCCATATTTAGATGCAAAAACCCTCCTCCAAAGATGAGTGCCTTCTTGCCCAAACCTCCATAACCATTTCCCTAACATGGCTTTGTTAAAATGCACTAACTTCCTGATCCCCAAACCACCCAAATCTATCGGTAAACACACCTTCTCCCAAGCCACCAAAGGATATTTGAAACACTCCTCTAAAGAGCCCCATAAAAAATTTCTCTGAATACGCTCCAATCTATCAACCACAGCTATAGGAAAGACAAATAATGATAGATAGTACGTAGGAAGGCTCGAAAGAGTACTCTTCACCAGGGTAAGTCTATCCCCCTTTGATAAATAAAGACGCTTCCAACTTGAAAGTTTCTTCTCCATCCTCTCCAAAATAGGATTTCACACAGATGCTGTTTTGGATGGGGTGCCCAACGGCATACCCAAGTATTTCATAGGCAGACTACCCACCCTACAATGAAGAATGGTAGCCAAAGCATCTATATTTCCAACCTCCCCAACCGGAACAATCTCACTCTTCCCCGCATTAACTTTCAAACCAGTAAATGCTTGGAAGCAAGTCAAAGCCAGCCTAATGGACAACAACTGATCTCTAGACGCATCACAAAACAATATGGGTGTATTCAACCACCTGTTAAAGCTAGTCAGAAAGGTCTATGGGAATTGCGGGGTCTGTTTTCTTCAGTTAATTATGATGGGACCTTCTCTCGGAACAAAGGTTCGTCATCTGGTCTTGGGGCTATTGGTAGTATTTAATGTCTTTAAGACTTCTTTCATGGAATGTTAGGGGGTTAAATAACCCTCAGAAGAGGGAGGTTTGTAAGAATCTGTTGAAGGAATGGAGATGTGATGTTGTCTGTTTGCAGGAAACTAAGCTCCCTATTTCTATTATTGGAGGAGGGTTACATAGCTCTTCTCTTGTCCTAATGAGTCCCTAGCCAATTATAAGTGTGCCTCTTGAGGGTTTTCTAATAGTAAAATCTCATTAGGCACCAAGTTTTTTTTTTTAAATTGGTAAGCTACATACTTTTTTTTTTTAGGTATTGATTGGTAAACTACACACAAACACCATGGGTCTTGAACTAACAACCCCATTATTACGGGAGAGTAGAACTATAGCTCATTGGTCTAGTTAGGAACCAAGATAATACTTAATTGGCTTCGACAAGACCAATGGCCATGAAAAGCTTGCTCAACTTAATGCATAGGCCAAGGGTTTTGAAACAGAATTCTCAGAGAAAAAAACAAAAACACCAATCCATTTATCTATCAGAATTTTGTTTAGTCAAATAACAATAATGAGCTCTCCAACATTTCAAGGGGAGACACTAGGTATCAAGCACACTATCAATTTAAATTTCTTTTTCTTTCTATCATATACATAAAGAAGAGAGAAAATAGTTATCCAAAATGGAATAGTCCTGAAGACTAGTGAGTGAACCAGTAAGATTATCAATTAAGGTTTAAGAAGCCACACCATTTAACCAAACAAAAAAAAAAAAAAAAAGAAACGCAATTTAAGGATGAATCTTTCTTTTCTCTTTTTTCTCTTTCTTTTCCCTTTGTATTTTTCTCTCTGCCTTATGTTTTTCTGCATAAGGTAGTGTTCTTCAATATATATCTTTATTATTTATCCAAAAAAAAAGGATGAATCTATAAACAAGCATACCAAACCATAATACATTGCTCTACATTCAACAGTCAACACATAGCTTGTCAAATCACTAGAAAGTCCTGACATATTTTATAAGTAAACTTCCTAATTAGCATGGAGAATCAAACCTTTGTTCTACCACTTACATAGAGAAAGACCTGACGTTACTCTTGACACAAGAAGAAATGAACCCATTTTTACTGAGGCGGACAACCCAGATGAGAGAAAATCCAATTTCAAACATAACTATTACTTTCCTTATAACTTGCATATGGAAGTACCCAAGTCAAACTCCAGACAATATAAAACATGTTTTAGTGATTTCAAATATGTTCCCAAGAAAAGTTAGGGGCACCTATTAAAAACAATTCTTCACGAGTTACTTTGGACAAATTTTTTTTTAATTCCATGTAAGTGGGGGACACTACTCCATATAAAACTTATATCGCATACTTAATAGGCCACAAACTACAGCCCAGGAACGACAGAGGTCTCTGCTGAAGGAGATTATTAGGCAATGATATAAGAAGTATTTTTTTATATAGTATCTCCAGAAAATTCCATGTATTAGTTATCACAAAAACGAGGATCAAACTATCAATTCAACGATATTGAGAACATTACTACATAAACTAGAGCCAAGAAAAAAAAAAAAGAAATAGGGAAAATCTCTGACCTGCCAATCCTGCACAAGCTGAAGAGAATACGATCACAGGTGGTGCCTGCATTTTAACGAGGTTTTAGGTACATAAGAGAGAGTAAACATGTAAGCTGAAACGCATGCACAAAATAGCAAATTCAGGAGTGTTCTGAGCCCTATGAATTCTAAAATAAAAAATCCAAGTAATAATTATAATTAAAAATGAAAGGATAAGACCAGGCTTTTTTTGAGATATATGACCCTTTGGTCCTTACCATGGTGTTATCTACAAGTAAAAAAAGTTTCTTCAATTAATGTATGTGGTGCACCAATGGACAAGACAAATGGGGTTTTCGATCCAAGAAGAATCACTCTTGACCTTGAGGACACGATGGCCAAAAGCTTAAAGTAAAGGCTCCCAATGAAAAAAAAAAATCCCTATTTTCTAGTCCAAGTTTCAAAGAAGCATATAAGAGGAGTCAGTTGATTGGTAAGGGATTGACAAGCATAAAATCAGCTTCAACAGCAAGAAACATGCCTTAGTGCCTCATGTGGTCAATTGATGCCCTCAAGGGCTTTGGGAAATCAAATGAACACTGTCCCATTGTAATGCATAGTCATCAGCATTTTGCTGATCTATGAATGTAGGCCCCTGGGCCAGAGGGGTTTATTATGGCCTTCTTTCAGAAATGCTGGAGTGTTTTAGAAAGGGATGTCATGGTTTTTTTCACAGATTTTCATAGCCAGTGTGTTTTTGAGAAATCTCTTAATGCCACTTTTCTATGTTTGATCCCCAAAAAGTCTAATGCAATCAATATTATAGACTTTCGTCCTATTAGTCTTGTGGGTAGCCTTTATAAGCTTTTGGCATCTGGCTCATAGACTCCAAGGGGTTTTGGATAAGTAGATATCTGATTCTCAGAATTCTTGTGGGAGGGAGACTGATTCTTGATTCGGTTCTAATTGCTAATGAATGCTTAAATAGCCGGTTGAAGAGTGGCACTCCTGGTGTTATAGTTAAGCTAGACATTGAGAAGGCTTATGATTATGTGAACTGGAATGCCTTATTGTATCTTATGGAAAGGATGGGCTTTGGAGCGAGGTGGAGCAGTTGGATTAAGGCGTGTATTTCTACAGTTAAATTCTCAGTTTTGGTCAATGAGTCTCCTGTGGGTTTTTTTGGTGGTTTTTGTAGTATTCGTCAAGGGGATCCTTTGTCTCCACTTTTATTCCTTTTGGTTATGTTAGTGTTAAGTAGACTATTGAAGAGAATGGAAAATGGTGGTTTTCTTTTTGGTTTTCAAGCGGGGTACCATAGACAACGGGGTGTGCATATCTCTCATCTACTTTTTGCTGATGATACTATATTGTTCTATGATGCTTCTAGGGAACAATTATAATACATTCGGATGGTGCTGATCTTCTTTGAAGCCATTACGGGCCTAAAAGTTAATGTAGGCAAGAATGAGATTATTCCTGTTGGTGATGTTGGGAATTTGAATGCTTTGGCTCGTACCCTTTGTTGCAAGGTGGGTACTCTGCCTATAAGATATTTGGGCATGCCTCTCAGGGCCCATTATAAGGATTCATCGATATGGAATCCTATTATAGAAAAGATGGAGAAAAGGTTGTCTGGTTGGAAACAACTTTATTTGTCAAAAGGTGGCAAGCTTACTTTGTTAAAAGTACTCTCTCAAGCCTTCCCACCTACTTTTTATCTTTGTTTACTATCCCTCAGGCCGTGGTAGCTAGAATAGAAAGAATTCAAAGGAATTTCCTTTGGAGGGCCTCAAAGGATGTTTTTAAATATCCTTTAGTTGCTTGGGATAAGGTCTGTTTGCCAATTAAGTGTGGTGGTTTAGGGATCCGGAGGATTAGGTTGTTTAACAAGGCCTTGCTTGGGAAGTGGTTGTGGCGTTTTGGGAAAGAAAGTAACAAATTATGGCATAAGGTTATAGCAGCCAAATACGGTGAGGCAAGAGGATGCTAGTGCACTAGAGGGGTAAGAGGTTCACATGGGTGTGGGATGTGGAGGAGTATTAAGGAAGGAATAGAGAAGTTCTTTAGTCGGATTCTGCATAATGTGGGGGAGGGTCGCTATGTTAGTTTTTGGCATGATCCATGGAGTGGATCTATTCCTTTTAAGGAACTCTTTCCTACTTTGCTTGCTCTTCATCTAAAGAAGCATGGGTCTCTGACTTGGTAGTATCTGCTTTAGAAGGAGGTAATAGGAGCTAGAATTTACATTTCCATCATGGTCCTCAGGATTGGGAGGCAAAAATTGTTTATTCCTTTTTTGAGCTTATTTATTCCTCTATGCCGAGGGGTGAGGGGGATGATCACCCTGTTTGGAGATTGACTACGTCTGGGGTATTTGATGTGCGCTCTTTTTATAAGCTGTTGTCCGGTCCTAACACTGATGAATTTCCTTGGAAGTGCATTTGGTGTGCAAAGGTGCCTAAACGGGTGTCTTTCTTATGGACAACAACTAATGATGGGATACTCACCATTGATAATCTTGTTAAGAGAGGTCAGTCCCTAGTTAATAGGTGTTGTTTATGCTGCTGCGATGGGGAATCAATGGATCACCTTCTTCTTCATTGTAAGTTTTCTCACGCCTCATCGTGTGAAGTTTTTGCAATGTTTGGGATCCAGTGGGTAATGCCGAGGTCAGTTAGCTCTTTTTTCTTTATCTGGAGAAACTGGTTTGGAAAGCATCTTTCAACCATTTGGAATATGGTCTCGGCATGTTTAATGTGGTTAGTTTGGCAGGAACGCAATACTTGCATTTTTTAAGACAAGGAGAGAACATTAGATCAGCTAAAATCTCTCCTCTTTGGTGCTTTGTTTCATTGGGCTTGTATTTGGGGGTGTTCGAATTGTATTTCTTTATCTAAATTCTTAGTCTCTATTTCCTTTATTTCTTGATTAGATTGTATTTGTTTCTTGTTCAGAATGTTCACCATCGTGAACATGATGTTCAATTTTTTTCAATAGAAGTCTTATTAGCTATAAAAATAAAAATAAAATGAATGTGGCATTAAGATGCAAATGGCATCACTTGTGTAGAAATAGATGGTTCCATGCGAATCTATCATTGTCACTTTATTGGAGGTAGATCTAGATAAATCCTCCTCTATTGACCATCACAAACAAGCTCAAACCTACCTTCAGCATTCAACCATAACCCTCTCTTAAATGAGACTCCTATATTTGCTTAAACACAAGTAAATAAGTAAACAGATGATGTCTCGACAATACTGTTCATGCCACCCCGTTCTGTGGACCCGTGTTTAGTGATAACTTGTACATCTACAACAGACATGCCCTAACTTAACATAACAAAAAGCAAAGAAACACCCCCCCTCCTCCCCCACCACCACCATAAAAAAAAATAAATAAATAAATAAAAGAAGAAGAAGAGTGGAGGTGTGTGAAACGGAAGTGAACCACAATGTGCTTCATGTCTTCACAGTATCTACCTCAGCTTGCTCCATTCAAGAAATAAAAAAGGGGCCAACTATAAAGGATCCCTATTTAAGTTGTTAAGCAATTTCGAAGGAACTAAAGTCATAGAAAAACACATGCATGTGCACACACATACACCCAGGCTAAGATCATACACACCCACACAGATACCCCTACAATATCATGGTTACCAGCACACATTGATTACCTATATAATAAAGATTAAGATTGTTGCTAGGACACCTTGTTACCTAAGAGGTTTATTCCTATTTTCATATGATAGTCATGACGAATAAGAAAACCTATATAATTTTTTGAGGAATTTAAGATATTAAGATACACCTCCAAAGTATAGGACTGCATGGACTTCAAAATAAACAAAAAAAAGGGTGTGACGGGGGAACAAAAGATACTAATGAGCACAAAAGAAGTTCATCCATATTGAAAGCATTGAGAAGGAGCTTACACCAATGAGAAAATGCAACCACATAGGGCCTTTTACCCACCTCCGGACTTTTGGCATTGCTGAAATGGCAAACAAACAAAGCAATGAATCTCCTGATCATTGTTCATGCCTCCATAATAACACATCCATTTGCTCACTTAAGTCAATATTTACTCACAAAAGCCAAATATAAAATAAGAAAACAAAGATATATGTTGACTGATGAACAATAGTTTCATTTACATATGATGAAACATTCCATGATAAGCTTCACGGTTCATATTCATATATAATAAAATAGTTTTCCAGAGCATATTTGTGCAGGAAGCATGGAGACAAAAAGGAATTACAAAGTGAATCAGAGGCTCATAAGGTTTTTGAAGGGTTGAGAGGGGAGGGGGTTGAGGGTAATAGATGTAGATGTCCTTAAGAAATCAAAATTCCTCTGTCTTGAGACTCCTATTAACATCTCTTTACTAGTTGTGGACATCATATTTTATTAACAGGCATTAGAATATCTCTTGCTCATATAAGACAGCTTTCCTTTCTTGGGAAGTAGTATTATGAAAATCATATCGGTGGATCATTTACCAGTCATAAGTGGGTATTTCACATTGTTGTGTTTGCAAGGAGAATAAGAGTCGGTCAAACACATTTCTAGAATTATTCAATGACAACGGCCTTCATGGAGTAACAACTCTATCATTTTGGTGTTTACAGATTGCTTCCTAAAGATGCTAATGATATCTTTCTTAATTGATATATTTTTCCTTCTGTAAGTATCTTTGGTGGTTGGTTGTTGGAGGCCCCTAAGGACCCCATAGGACTGCATTTAGTTGCCATTAAAGCAATAAAGACCATTGTTCTAGATACACATTTGCATATGCCTACCAAAAGAATCATCGAGTAGTGAAGGTTTACCAAGCTGTGAAGCTAATGAATAGAATAAAATACAAGATAAAGAAATCAATAAAAATATTTATAATGAACAAAAAAATGAATATAATACCGTGGTTGAATCCATAGAATGCACTTGTTGTGCCACCAACAGCTGAACCAATCTGCAGCATAAGAGAACACCAACAATAAAACCCAACACCCAAAATAAGAAGCAAAATTCAGAGAACCTCATTGACACATTTAAACATGGCATTAGGTATGATATAACAGGTTATAATCTGAACAAACCTATTGAAGCTAATTCACCAATTCGCCAAAATTATTAGAATTTAAGGGAAAAAATCGATTTGTAAGAAGAAAGGTCATGACTGATACAATAAAACACAACACCCAACACCCAAAATAGGAAGAAAAATTCAAATAACCCCACTGAATTATTAAAACATGGCATTGGGTATAGTAAAAACAAAGCATAATTTTAACAAACCCATTATAGCAAAATCACCAAATCATCCCAAATTAATAGTATTTAGGGAATAATTTATATCTGGATGAAGAAATTACCATGGAAAAGCTATCCCTGATAAGTGGTGGAACAGTCCACTCACTAGTTTCCTGCAATCAAGAAGCACTATAAAAGGACTTGAAAATTATGAAGCAAAAACAAAAAGGGTGTGGAAATAGATTATAGAAAAAGAAAAAAGTTTAGAACTTTCACCATGTCCTTGGAAAGAGGACCTGCACAGTGATGACATCTCATGTCAATAGTACTAGCTTTCGACCCTGACATTCCCTTCTCAATTCTCAGTTCCAACTAATTGACTGCTCTCTTTTTTGTCTCAATTTGAAAACCCACAATACCTTAGAGAAACAACAAGTAGTACAGTAAGTAACCCAAATTCAGCGACTGAAATCTAAAGTAATAAATCAATAAAATGATGATACCCATTTGACAATATAAGCAAAAAACAAAATTCCTGGTCTAAATTTATTAACTTGGAAACAAATGCGCATGCAACAATCAAATTTGAGCATCAAATGAAATGAAAACTCATCTGTTCTGTCCTCTTACTATGACAGATCCCCAAAGAGAGAGAGAGAGATGTAGGTCTATAAATGGAAGGAAATCATTACAAGGGGAAAAAAAAAAAAAAAAAAAAATAGGACAGGAAATGATAAGTACTTGTCACATAAAAGTCTTGATTGAGCTGAAACAAATTCTCACTTTGTATATTGGACATCTATGAACTTTATTAAATTATTCTACTTATAGATATGATTCAATAACGTAGGAACCTTTCTAAGGAAGAGCCCTTTAGATTCGCCTCTAGCCAATAAAACCGACAGGCAACTAACTCTAACCGCCAGAACTAGTTGCCGGGTAATTTAGGGACATTCATAGATGGTCCTTTATTCATTTAAAGAAAATATGAGCTCTTTGTGTCATACACTCAAACTATACTACTGGCTTTCACACAATCATGTAGTCGTTTCTTTGTATGAAATAGGACATTGGATAGATGTGATTGCAAATTCTATGGCTAAGATTGAGGGCTTAAAACAGCAAGAAAAGATAAGTCAACTTACTTAACTATAAATCTTTCCCAATCCTTCCATTCCATAAATTCCTAAATAAAAACAAGGTAATCAAGGAATACCAATAGAACCTAGAAGCAAAGCCATTGGAATACGATCACATGGGATTAGATGTTAGGAATGGAAGACAAATCATCTCTAGAGGGAAAAAAACATAACAAAATATGGGTTAAAAAAACAAAACAACTTGAAAAGAAAAGCAAAAGGCAAGCAAAGCTACCAGCGCAATGGTGTCATTTTCTACATCTTATATACTGCCAATAAAGATTCACTGATCTCGGTCCTTGAGGTTAGTGGAGACAAGCAAGGAGATGACTAGGCGAGATATGAGGAAAGAGAGGGTCTGCCATGGAGAATAGAGAACAAAGGATGGCTTAATAGTTAGGAAGGAGAAGATGGGTTAGGAAAATAAGAACTTGAAAAGGAGAGGTTTTAAAGTGAGAGTTAGACAAAATGAGATATTATGCTACTAAAGAGACTTCACCACACTTTCTATTTGAAAAACATATTTTCAGGTAGAAGAAAAAACAAAATGACTTTTAAGCCTAGGAAGCACCGGTGCGGATTCAGGTTTGGGTGTGGGTGTGGTGCAGCGACAGGGCAATTTTTGAAAAAGTAAGACACAGGTGCGGTGGGATACGTTTATTAATTAAATATTAAATATATTGTAATTTATATTTTCTATATATTGCTAAACATTTTTTTTTTCATGTAATGGTAAGCATATATCAATTTAAGAGCAGTAGTAGATAATAAAGTGAGAATTGAGATGATTTTTGGGTTATAGTCTTCACTTCTTCCTTGTTATTTTGATATGCTGCCCTTTCAATTTCAACTACTTCATCAACAGTTTCCATCTCTTTCGAGTCTTGTTGCATTACTTCAAGCTTCCCTTGATCACTTGCATCTATCTTCAACTCAGCATCGCTCACTAGACAACTTGTACCTTTGACAAAGTCAATAGAGTACTCATGCATCGGACATAAGGGCTTTGATAAATCTTTCAAAGAAAAATCAGTGCAATCTTTGAAAAAATCTGCTGGAATTTGAGGCACTTCTATAGGCTGGTCAGGTTTTATTTTGGTAGCTTCTGTTGCTACACCATAATTTTTAGCTTCTAGATCTTTTCCTTCAACAACTTTTGGCTTTGATACTTTAAATTTATCCATCTCTGCTAAGGTCATAGGTTTCAAAACAACCTCCTTCTTACCAACCATTAGAGCATAGGTGTTTTCTCCCCCATAATGTTTTACATTTCGGTCAAAGAAGAAGGATATGTATAACTTTCATAGGAATTATATCACACATGATAGAATCACTATAAATACCGCAAGAAAAAGAAATAAGGCATCTATGAGTTACCAGAATAGAAATGTTGTCTATCCAAGCCACTTTGTATGGTTGAGGATGAGGTTCAATCGGAAGCTTAAGGCGTTCAACCGTGGAAGATGACACAACATTCATGCAACTTCCCCCATCAATAATAAGCTTCTTTGCTTGGTTTCCACAACGAACCAACATCTCAAATATTGAAGTTTGCCTCCAATCCTCTTTCTCTGCTTTAGGGGCCGCTAAAATACGTCTCACTACAGATAACTACAAATAAAAGAGAAGTATCCACTTCATCCTCCTCCGAATCATCCATAGCAAAATCTCCATAATCAAATGCATCCTCCATATTACCTTCATCTTGCTCACAATCACTCAATTCCCCCCTAAACAATCTCCCTGATCGTGTAGACATGATGCAAAATCCCTGCTCTAATACCAAACTAACGTAGGACAAGGGGGAACAACAAAATCTGATTTAGAACACCAGGGGCAGTAGCTTGGGTTTTGAAGAATTAGGGTTAGGTTTTGGTGGGGAATAGGCTAGAAAATAATAGGAATTATAGGGTTTCCAAAGGGGACAAGGATTAGTAGGGTTTCAGAATGAAAACAAAGGTGAAAATCAATATTTGGGTTGCTGTGAACAGTGGTGTGAATAGTAACCGTGAATGGTAAAATTAAAGAAAATAGATAAATTCTAGGCATCACATCTAGACTTCCTAAGCATCACACCTAGAGTTCTTGGCATCACACCTCGGAGAAGGTTGCATCAGACAAACCATAAGAAAGCTTCATAGCTCTTAAATTCTGAAAACATTAATTAATAATTCCCCCAATAGAAAGTACTACAACTCTTTAAATAAAAAAGTAATACCTAATCCTAGTTGAACTAGGATTTCTTAAACCCTAATAAGACTTGGACTTGGACTCAGGCTTTTACTACTAAGCCCAACTAAATAACCAAACTTAAAATAAAGCCCAAAAGAAGATCTAATGGATTGTTAGCACAGCCCATTCCAGAATATTATAAAATTATAACACTGCCCTTGATACATAAAATCAAATAAAATATAATAAATCTGTCTTCCCATTGCCTCCTACATCACTCTCTCTCGCTCCACTAATCACTCTTCACCCAAGGGCTGATCACTCACTCCTCTAATCATTTTGTTCCATCTAGATCAATTGGGATTGGGAAAACTCACAACTCTAGGCTTGGTTTGCCTATATCCAGGTAATCAACTATGCCTTTTCCATTCTAAGACTTTTCTTAACTAATACAGTACACACAGAATTTTATTTATGCATTGGAGTTAAAGATGGTTTATGTGAATGGAAGAGCCTTAGATTTAATAGATTAAATTGCTATAGTGAAGGGATGAGGGTCTGCACTAGTTGGACTCTACAGTTGCCTAGTGAAATCGGTTACTCTATTGAATAGATTTTTTGAGTGTTCCTTGAAGTGAGGTTTCTAGAGAGGATTAAATTCAGTGTAGGCAAATAGGATTAAATTGGATTAAGTGGCTTTGTTTTAGTGTACAAATTAATTTGTGTATTTGATTGTATTAGGTTGTTCTTTTAGTATGGCTTTTGGAGGTAAGTAACATTTCTTCTAATTGGTTATATTTTTGCTTATACTTCTGTATTTCGGCTACTAAGTATGCGTTTGGATACCGCTTGTTTTGCTGAAAACTGAAAACAATAAAAAAAATAATAAAAAATTTACTATTCACTCTTTTTTTACTGTTCGTATGCCTTGGTGCACTATGACGCAGACATGGGTAGCGCAAAATGCGCTTCCCAAACACACCCTAAACATTGTTTTACAATTGTTAAAAATTTATTTCAATGGTTTTAGCTACATTGATTTAAAGTAAAGAATAAAGAAACATCATAAATGAACTTGATTTACTATATATGATTTTGGACAATCTGATTATGTTCTGATCTCTAATACCCAGCCAATGGGGGTTATTCATTGATACCATAACTGGTTTCATATAGGGCATCACAAGCCCATCGTGTTTCTAGACCCAGCTAATGGGGGATATACATTAGCACGAAATTAGTTTCACCTAAATATGATGCCTAGTCATGAGGATATAATGTGACTATAGTCATATAAGATTGTTAAGAATATGAATTTGTCTGAATAATTGAACTGTTTTAAGCCCATGAAACTTCTTATGCTTTTGGAACCCATTGTAAATTAAAACTTTTGATATATGTGAACTATTTGATCTTATGTACAGTGTACTACTTTGTTGATCTATATGCTTGATCCGGCTAGTTAGGATTTTGGTTACTTATTGAGTTGTCAACTCACCCATTTTCCCTCTAGTTTCAGATTACAAAGAATAGCAAGATTGGGGACTTTTCCTGAGGTTGTGCACATGAAAGGAGATTAGGAACTTTTGGGCAAGATGATAATGTAATAATTGGTATTTCTTTTTGTTGATTAGTATTAATGCTCATGAGGTTTGGATTGTTGCTTCTATTGGTACTTTAGAGATCTTTTAACAATTGCTTCTATTGGTACTTTAGAGTGCAGCCGTTGTCATGTGCCTAGTTTAATGGTCAGGTTGGGGTGTGACACTTGAAGAAAATAAAAATCACAACTTAAAACACAAAAAGCTTAAATTGGATAGCTTGATGAGATCTAAAATACTTATATAAGTAAAAGAGATCAAAATTGTGGCATGGTCAAAAGAGACCCATCTCAAGAACGTACATTGGGAAAGAGCGAAGCTTTGTTGTTTAATTTCCTCAAGTTTTCTTAAGCAGAAAGGCTCTAGATTTATAGGGGAAAATGCGTTTCTAAGTTTCTGTGGAGTTTGAGGATCTATGGAAACTGGATATCCAATTCACACACACAGTTGAGAGGAAAAGCGTGTGAGAAATGATAAATAATTGGGTGGATTAGGTTTTGCTTTGTGTTGGACAGAATTTATAAAGAGAGAAAAGAAGTTGAGAAAGAGAAAGATAGGAATGGTTGAATTTGATTGGGCAATTTGGGATAGTTTTGAATCATACTCAATATACACATAACAGCATAGCATAAACTGCCACAAATCTATAAAAAAAACATGCCGCCAACCACCCGTTGATCCTCGGCTATACACACACGCACAACCAATTGGCTTCATACCAATCATCAAAATTTCATAATTTTCTACAATAACTCATCTAAAGACTTAAACTAAGAAAAGAAGACAAAGGAAAAGATGGATTAAATACCTCAGAGGAGACTCTTAGGAAGAGACTACTTCTCAAAATGAGTTCCTTCAGCAAACACAATAGAAGAAAAGCATCACATCCATCCCTGCACTACGAAAAAAACATTATTACAAGGAATTAAACAAATTCTGAAAACTCCAAGTAAGCCAGCATACAATACATTGCAAACATAAATGCATCTTAAAAAAAAAAAAAAAAAATCTTTAAAATGCATAGCTGAAAAAGAGCAATTCTGTCTTAACAAATAAATAAAAGCTGAAAATCAAGCACACCCACCAAATACTTTAAATCATAAACAAAGAAAGGAGTTTTATTTTTCTACCTATGAAACTACAAAAAACTAACCATTTTTAATCTAATCAAAAAGAACATTAAAAATAAAAATAAAAAATCATGTACGTTATTATTATATATTTTGTTGATAGATGATAGTTTGAGAACAAAGTAGTGAATCCATCTTCACTGAAGCATTTTATCAAACAGAATGAAGTTTCCTTTCTACTTGTATATTTATATAATAAAAATAAATAAATAAAACACATTTGAAATATCGGAAAAAACCTTGTTGCGAGAAAGCTTCCGGCGTTGGAGGTTGGAAGCAGTGATAAGGAGAGAAGATTTTGGGAATTTTCTAAGAGACAAAGGCCAGTCTCGTCAGAGAGAGAGAAAGACGGCAACGGGTCTGGTGCCGTGGTGCCTTTTGGGGGTGAGAGTAGAGTGGGAGAGATTTTTTTTATTTTATTTATAAGAATTTTATTTATTTATTTAAACAAAAGGGGAGTAGGGAGTAAATAAATTTGAGGCAAAAATGTAATCTGAAACTCTAACTTTCACATTTTTTTCATTTTAGACCTTTAACTTTTAATTTTTGTCAAGACTCCGTTACAGCTCAGTTAGTGCTGCCTTTAGAACCACTAAAACGACGTCGTTTTGCATGTGTTTTTTTTCTAATCGGAATTAAAAGAAAACAAGAAAAATCTGGAAAAAAAAATTAAGGTGTCGTTCCCTTTCCCCTTAATCAAAACAAAACAAAGGACCCAAATCCATTTCACAAATTGGCAAATTTTGATGGAATGAAATCATTTTATTCGCTCACAATTTCTAGCAAAAAATTTACACAAATTAGCAAAAGTAGTTTATTATTTGCCTTGAGAACGACCTCCATGGCCTCGAATATGAACCCAAACCAACCGTTGTTTTTCTGCACGGCGGTGGCAACGGCGACGTCAACGAGCGTGTAGAGAAGGCCTTCGATTCTGGTGAGGATAGCAGAGAAATCGATATGACAGTCGAGGGAATTGATGGGAGGAAGGTTTTCATGGAAGCTGAACTTGACTCTGGTGGAGACGAATCTAAAAAAATGCAAAACGGCGTCGTTTCAGTGGTTCTAACGGCAACACTAACTGAGCTGTAATGAAACCTTGAATTGACAAAAATTGAAAGTTAGATAACTAAATTGACAAAACTGAAAGTTAGAGGACTGAAATAAAAATAAAAATAAAAAGTGAAAGTTAGAGGGTTAGTTTTGCATTTTTGCCTAATTTTAACAATTAATTAAAACAAAAATACAAATATTAAATTTATAAAATTTAGCAGACTTGACTAATACAAATATTAATTAAAACAACTTTCAAATGTATCTATTCAACTTTTATATAGTTAATAGATAGATAATCGTCAAACATAAAATTTCATAAATTAAATATTTTATTTATTAATTAGTAAAATATGGTATGTGTATGACATGTTAAGTATGCAGACGGTTATATTTTAGCATCTTTCACTAAAAATAAGTTTCAAAAATTTGGCAAAAAAATACAAAAATAGAAAACAAACTGCATGTGCATAGTACAGATATAATGTGTTTCAATTTTAAAATTTAACAACAAAAATACAGATGCATTTTCCATATAGAAATAAATACAATAATCCAACATATTATAATCATATAGAAAATTCTTAACAATTTAATTAGAATACACTAATGTAATACAAACTTTGAAATAACCTTTTTTTTTTAATGAGCACTTTGAAATAACTTAGCCACTTGATGAGTGATGATTGGATTATTTTTCACTAAATTCCTATTAAAGACCCATATATAAATGATATAACTCAATCACACGTAACAAATGTGCAAGTTGTTAAGTGACGTAAGTGTGTGCCGGTAATAGAAAAAATGTTTTGAGTTGAAGGGTAGAACTTGGAATATTTTCACTTGGGAAATTGTGAGGCACAATCACAATAAATTTCTTTTTTTAGATGAAAGTCACAATAAATTTCTTTTTTAAATGATAAAAGCACAATAAAATTTGATTGCAAAGAAATGATGGAATAGTAGTGGAGTTTATATTGAATTGAAATCTATCTTTTAGATATTGCCAAGTTTGACGGCAACAACTAACTTCATTTGAGCAGAATTCTTTATCCTTTAAACCCATATTCTAGTAGGTGAATATAACGCTATACGTTGACATGGGGAGTGCTTATCTTATTGCCTCAAATCTTATGGAAGTAGAATCTTTTACTGGATCTTGGATTTGGAAACTCCAAACGCTGCCTAGAATTCAGATGTTCATTTGGAGATGCATGCACAAGAGTATTGCAGTCAAGGAGGTTATAGCAAAAAGAGGAATCCTTATTGATACTTCCTGCCCGATGTGCCATTCTGAAGCTGAAACTTTAACTCATGCCCTCTGGGATTGTAACATGGTCAAACCGATTTGGCTTAAACTTGGAACCAGCTGTCTGTGTCCTTCTTTCTTCTCCCAAGGCATTAAAGATTGGTTGATTTCTAATTCCAGCCTTAAGTCCTCCCAGAATGCAGCTGGTCTTCCTTGGAACATTCTCTTCCCTTATGCGATATGGATGATATGGAAGCAGAGAAACAATGCTTGTTTTTCCAACAAAAGGCCCAATCCGAATATTGACAAGGTGGTAACTAAATTAGCAACTGAGTTCTTGCTTTGTGGTGCGAAATCAAATCGTAACATTCATATGGTGGTTAAGCAAGTCAGATGGGAAAAACCAGATTTGGGCTGGTTTAAACTCAATACAGATGGTGCAGCAAATGGCTCAACAGGTAATGCAGTTGGTGGTGGTTTGATAAGGGATGACCATGGCAATTAGGTGATGGGTTTTTCTAGGAAGATTGGAAGAGCTGACAGCTTTGTGGCTGAAATTTGGGCTCTCCGGGATGGTCTCGAACTTTGCCGTCATCTGAACATTGGTGCTGTTGTGATTGAACTTGATGCAAAGTCGCTGGTGGAAGTTCTTAATAAGTCTTCATACTGCAATACTGTGATTGCAAGCTCTTAATCGATCAATTCCCTCAGGTTCGTGTTGAGCATATTTTCCAAGAAGCCAACAAATGTGCGGATCGTTTAGCTAAGTTTGGTCTGGCTCAATCTTTGTTTTTTTCTGTTCATTCTTTTCCCCCTCAATAACTGATCCCTCTAATTGAGGCTGACTCTTTGGGTGTTTTCTGTAACAGGCTTTGCCCTGGCTCTGGTTTTTCCAGTTAGTTTTAATATAAGTTCCTTTTGACCAAAAAAAAAAATATATATATATATATATATAACGCTATACGTAACACACGCAAAATGTACTCTTTTTTTTTAATTTATGGGACACACAAAAATGTACTTTAAACTATAATAAAACGCAATTTTTATTGTATAATTGAAGAGCAAACAGAAACTTTACTTTAAAAAAAAAAAAAAAAGAGCAAACGGAAACGGAAGTTTTTATAAAGATTACAGACATATGCGTATGTTATGCGTTAAAACTAACTTAATCCTTTTAGTTAAAATCATTTCAATCTAAAATAATATCATTGGGAAAAAGGGGCTTTTGCCCTTAATTTTTAAACTATGAAGTAATTTGTCTATATTTTCAAATTATTTAAGTGTACATCCCTGTTTTAGAATTCAATTTTTGAAAATCGAGTCCCCTTTTGTTAGGATATGTGCCCTTTAAATCCTATTTTATGATGCCATGTATGACATTATGTTGTGATTAATAAAGTTGTTTTATTATTATCTAAAATAATGGTAACATGAATATTTGGATATTATCATAGAGTACATAAGATGCATAGTATGTGATTTATTTGATTTAGTCACAGAAGATATAAATCACAAGTTATTTGTAAACTCAGAATTTTAGTTCGTAGTCGGTGATGAAACTGGACATTTCATCTGCAAAGACTATAACATATCAACTAAGATGATTTGTCTTGATCATGGAAGTGGAGACTTCTAGTTGATATGTTGATATGTTTTAAGTGTTAAAACATATTGAATTAGACCGCTGTGAGATTTATTATTCTACTATAGACTGTCAAATGAATAATAAATCTCACGACTTCTATTTACGTCAATTCTTAATCCTGAGAGAATAATGAACCTGATCATAAAGTGTAGGTTGCTTTGATATATCAGGAGTGAGATCTAAAGTCACGATCAAAACCTCTGTATGTTGGGCAGCCATATTTAGTGTTGAAAGAACATATATTCTCAAGATGGAATTCATAATCTCTTAACGGAGATATAAAATATATTCTTGAGATAAGTTTAATGGATTTGATTATTTAGAGTGTTAGGCATAATCACTTTAGTAAGGAATTACTAAAGTATATATTTATGAAATTTGATTTCATAAATATAGGATAAATAACTTAAAGGATTAAATCGGGTACTCAAGAATTAAGATGTAGTAATTTTCAAAGTAGCAATCAACATTCATGATTTTGTATTACTACGAATATTTTAATGAAGGGGTTGAATGAATAATAAAGTTTTGGGATATAATTTATTAATAAGGCCTAGAGTGCAATTATATTTATATAGTGGTATTAAATATAATTAATGGTAATTTTGGACTTGTCAAGAGTTGGCAAAAAGGCCCAAAACCCATTGGAGTTAGTATCTTATTTGTTCTCTTTTGGTCCCACTCTAAACCACATACTAAAACTCAATTGAAATGGTCTAAAAGGCTGGTCCAAAAGGCTAACCCAATTAGATAATCAGTTATATATAAAGAGAGAAACATACAAAATTTTGTATGAGAATGAAATAGTGTATGTGAGTGTAAGTCATTCTCTTATTCTCCCTTGAATACAAACATATAAAATGATTGAGAGACCACACTTCTTGGGCGAAAGTGGAATTGGAGTGAAGATTAATAGTGTTCCCAAGTACTTCTAATCTTTGGTTTTTGAATTTCACCGCACCAAGGTACGCTCTCTTGTTCTTAAATTCTGAAATTTACATAGTACATGTTATTAATTGTGAATGAAGTAAATCCGTTAATTTTCTGCTGTGTATGTTTTGTATGCGATACAAACCATGTTTTCCAACACCTTTATAACTCGATTTTCTGAAAATTGAGTTCCCCTTATAACTCGAGTTTTCTTATTATCAATGTTATGAATACCGTTTCAGAAGCCATTTCAGTTTGTCTACTAGAATATAATATTTCGGTACCGGCCTATTTCAGCATACCATTTTAGGTTGTTTCGGGGTTGCAATATATATATATATATATATATATATATTTCTAAAAAATAATAAGTAATTAATTACTAAAGTAACCATAAATAACAAATAATAGGGTGATTATTGCTTTAAAAAAATTATTTATATACTATTAATTGGGTGCCTTCTATTAACAATGTGTATTTTTTTTTTTCCTTTTTTCTAAACAAGTGGTACTCCTATTTTTTAACTGCCAGCTTATGTTAAATTTTTTTTCCTAAAGGACACTTTGCCAAAAAGGAAAAAACATGTCACTATTTGCTTGGTTACCTATTTAATATTTCACCTACCCCTATCTAACCCCACCTCTTTTACCCAAATAGGGCCCCTACTTTTCAAATTCTCTACCTTTGTGTTTTATACTTTTATTTTACAAGGCACAACACTCTCTCCGCCACTTTCTTTGTGCTACAAATATGTGAACATTGTGAAGGTTGAAGTTTCATGAGTAATCCACCTCAAGCTTAAAGAATTATCAAAGGTCACCTTCAGTATTTTACCTCTCTCTCTCTCTCTCTCTCTCTCTCTCTCTATGTTCATTGTTGTGGATTTTTTGGTTAGAATTGATGCTGTGGGGTTGAATAGAATTAGTGACACTCAAAACACTGTTGCATGTAATGGTGAAAAATACGGTTAGATTGAGGAGGGGGGGGGGGAGGAAGAGAGAGCCAAATTCATTTCGCATTTCAGCCGCAATTACCCAAAATTGACTGAAATACCCGAAACTGGCTGGAATTTGATCCGAGGTGGAACTGAAGTTATTTTTGTTCTGTTTTGCATACCGATACAAGAAATTCCACCCGTTCCGACCGGAACGAAACGAAATTCATAACATTGCTTATTACCGATTCAATTGTTACTAATCGGTATTTCGAGTTTTCTTATTAGTGCCAATTGGTATTGATTGGGAAATTATTAGTCCCAATTGGTACTAATTGAAATTTGATTAATACCAATCGGTATCAATTGGAATCTAAATAATACCGATTAGTATTAATATGATTTTCCCTTCAGAAAATGCTAAAAAACCATTACGATTTTTCAGTAGTGACTTGAATCACATTTTTGGCCTGTAAACATTGAAATTTGGTTTTCTCTATTTCTAGAAAAGTTGTAGAGAATTAAATTCCCTTTCAAAAAACACCAATCCTGAATTAATTGGAATTATGAGTAGAAAATTATAGCCAAAACACCAAATAGGCGCAGAAGATAACTCTTAAATGGTAAAGCCAAGTTATAAACGGGACTCGATTTTCTAAAAATCGAGTTCCAAAAGAAGGACATGCTGCTATATAGTTTCAAAACATGGATAAATTGCTACATAATTTAAAATTTAGGGTAAAAGCCCATTTTCCCCCATTTTCAAAGCACATTCATATACAAAACCACAATTCCCATATCATAACACAAATTCAATTTCATTTTTATCCTCATGAAATTCAATTGCATTTTGATATAATACATAAATAAATAAAAAGATAACCATTTATTAAACAACATAATAGAAAACCAAGCTTAAATAAAATTAATATTTCTTCATTATAGCACACAAAGAAATCACGTGCCTTGGGCTTTCTTTCTTTTTTTTTGGTAAGAAAGGTAGATAATTTAATTAACAACAAACAAGTCTATTACAACAAAAGCCAGCCTCATCAAGAGCTAGCAAATTGACCACCACAGGCGGTGGTTCAACAAAAACAACAAAAGAGGAAACAACACTTGATCCCAATCTAACTAGTGCATCTACACATTGATTTGCTTCCCGATACACATGCTGTATCCGTTTGTTAGGAATTGTTCTGTATAGGCTCCTACAATCAGACAATAAAGGTTCCATTAACAAATTTGGCTTATCACTAGATAACAACTGAACAACACTTGAAGCATCTAACTCAACAATCAAGTTACAAAGCCCCAATTCCTTAGCAATGATGAGGCCATCTTTGAGGGCCCATAATTCTGCAGTAAAATTGTTAGTAGTCCCCAAAGCTCTGCTGTATCCTTTGATCCAGTGACCAAGATGATCCCGAATCACACCTCCCCCACCTGCTCTGCCAGGATTGCCTAAAGCCGAGCCGTCCGTATTGAGTTTTGCCCACCCAAGAGGAGGTTTCTGCCAAGCTACTGGGATGCAGATTTTGGATGGATGAATTTTTGTTTTCATACCAATGGAGAAATATTCAGCATTGCTCTGAACACATCTTTTAACAAGGTTTGGATTGTCTTGCCCGGTTCGAAAAATAACTTCATTTCTGTGAGTCCATATTTGCCAAATGCTCATGATGAAAATAATTTTCCACGGAATGCCCAGGAACTTAGAGCTGACTTCCGTTTTGCAATTAACAAGTAACCACTCCCCTAAAGGTTTATTAAATGAGTCCACCAGACAGAGAGGAAATTCCAATTTTTGCCAAAGTTCCACAGCTATCTTACAGCCCCGGAGCAAGTGCTCTATAGATTCAATATCTGCATTACAAATGGGGTAGTAGGGACTGAGATTTAAACCCCTTGAACCCAAGATTGTGCAAGTGGGGAGGCTGTTGTGAAGACAGAGCCATAAGAAGAAAATAATTTTTGGACGAGCATCCAACTTCCATATCCACGATACAGAATCAGTCCTCGGGTTCAAAGGATTTAAATCTCTTGCTAAGAGATAAGCAGACCTTAAAGAGAACCGGCCATCTTTAGAGAAATCCCAGGCAAGGGAGTCTTGTGTGTTTGGATTATTTGAGAATGGGACTGCCCTAATCTCTTCAATGAGGTCATGAGGTAACTCAAAGGAGAGATTATGCAGAAGCCAACCAAGAGAGACACTGTGGCATTGGCGTACTGTTAAAACTTCTTCATTTCTGCAAGTGGCCCATGGATTTGGCTTCGAAGGGGACCCATGGGGAGCCAGAAGTCCTACCAAAACTTCACAGATATACCATTTCCAATAGTCCATTTGAGGCCTCTCACATAAACCGGACCTCTAGCCTTACATGCAGCCCATATTTTGGAGCAAGGCCTATTCCTGCCCTCCTCAGTCAACCTATTGGGAGTTAGGTTCTTTTTTGACAAAAGCTGTGCCCAAGGAGACTCATTCTCATTTGCAATTCTCCAACAAAGTTTTGCAAGGAGAGCTTGATTCCTTTATCTCATTTGGTACAAACCTAAGCCTCCCCAATCCTTAGGCAAGGTGACCATGTGCCAATTAACTAGATGGAGTTTCCTTTTCTCATCTGTTGAACTCCATAAGAAGTCTCTAACAAGTTTGTCAATGGCATTGCACACTTTAATAGGCAAAGCATGACACTGCATATAATAGTCAGCTATAGGAGTTGCAGCTGACTTAATTAATACTAATTTCCCAGCTTTGGACAGAAGCTTGGATTGCCAGCCAGCCAATTTATTTTGGACTCTTTCAATCACAAAATTAAAAGCATCACCATTCCTACCTTGGTGAAGTAGGGGAAAACCCAAATACCTTCCCAAATTTTGGGTTGCAACCATTCCAAGTTTTCTGCAGATAGAATTTTTCTTTCTACTAGAAACATTAGGTGAAAAGAGGATCCACGACTTGTTAAGATTTATTCTTTGACCAGCCAAATTGCAAAAATTGTCCAACACTTCCAAAATTGCATCACAGTTCTTGGAGTTAGCCTTGGCAAACAGCATCAAATCATTCGCATAAAAGATATGAGAAAAGCTCGGACCATTTCTGGATGCCTTGATCTTATCCCATCTCTTTTCCTCACAAAGTGCAGAAATACGAGCTCCCAAGAATTCCATACAAAGCAAGAAAAGGTAGGGGGAGATGGGGTCTCCTTGCCTAATACCCCTTGAGGGTTGGAATGAGTCTAGCTTGTTACCATTAAACAGAATGGCTGTTGATGTAGACGTCACGTAGCTCATAATCAGGTTGACAATGTTAGGGGGGAAGCCAAAATGATCCAAGACCATTTTTATAAAACTCCATTCCAATCTGTCATACGCCTTTTCAAGATCAATTTTTACTACCATGAACCCCTCCCTCCCTTTTCTATTCTTCAAGGAGTGGATAAGCTCTTGAGCAATAATGACATTGTCTGAACCTCTTCTACCAGCAAGGAAAGCAGATTGCATGGGAGAAATTAAGGAAGGGAGAAGAGGCTTCAGTCTATGGACCAGAATCCTTGTGACAATCTTGTAGATGGTAGTATAGAGGCTAATGGGTCTGTAGTGGCTCACTAGCTCCGAGCCAATCTGCTTTGGTATAAAAGAAATTAAGGTTTGGTTTAGATAGGCAGGGATTTTTTGGGTAGCAAATATCTCTTTCACTTCCCTTTTAACTAAATCACCCACCAAGAGCCAGAACCTTTGGAAGAACCCGGCATGGAGGTCATCAATACCAGGTGCTTTAAAAGGTTTCATGGATTTAAGTGCATCCCAGATCTCAGCATCAGAGGGGGGTTGGGCTAAATAAAGTGTTTCTTCCTCAGCCAGAGAGGCACACCAGTTAGAATCCCAAGCTGGGCTTAAAGGGTAATAAATTTGCTCAGATTGATATAATTTATGGAAGTATTCCACAAAAATTCTTTTCACTTCAACAGTATCATGAACCCACTCCCCATGGGCATTTTGAATGCTGGTGATTCTATTCTTACTTCTTCTTACAATGGTAGACAGATGAAAGTAAGAAGTGTTTCGTTCACCGTTGATAATCCAGTTAGTCCTGGCCTTCATGGCCCATAATTCTTCTTTAAGTTCAAGGATATTATTGTACTCATCAGAGAGTTGATTCTGGAGATTGATAAGGAAGGTGCACGGTCTATTGGCCATAGCTTTCTGGATTCCCACCAACCTTGCCATAAGTCTCTTCTTCTTAGCAAAAACATTACCAAAAATTTATCTATTCCAATCCTTGGCTTTAGAAACAAAAATAGAGATGGCATCAGCCAGATTAACCTGTTGCCCCAACCAAGCATCTCTTACAATACCCGGAAAGTCATTGTGGCTAAGCCATATAGATTGGAATCTAAAGGGCCTGTTTAGATCCTCTCTCACGGAAGGCTTCAACTTAAGTAGCAAGGGGCAATGGTCTGAGTTTACCCTGGCCAAGTGTGTGACACTTGCTTCATCAAAAAAGGCCTTCCAGGCCGGGTTGGCCCAACATCTGTCCAGCCTACATTGGATTAAATCTTCAACACCCCTCTTATTTGTCCAAGTGAATTTTGGGCCTGAGAACCCAAGGTCAAGCATATGGCAAGTGTCCATACAGTCTTGGATGGCTCTAACCCGTCTCTGGCTAATGTGATTACCAACAGATTTCTCTTCCTCAGTAATAACTTCATTAAAGTCACCCATAAGTGCCCAAGGAAGGTTATGCAAAAAGGCTAACATTTTTAGATTTTCCCATAGAATGCATCTCTCCTCAAACCTAGGACTAGCATAAATAGCACTAATAAGCCAGTTAAAGGTTTGACATCTTACCCGGACAATGGCATGGATTTCTTGTTCTGTGGTCGCCAGCGCCTCCACCTGCACCAAATCTGAACGCCACAAAAGCCATATTCCACTAGCAAAGCCAATAGTGTCAATGATCACCGCACCATCAAAAGGAAGTGTCTCAATAATTTCATTGGCTATCGCACCACTTAGCCTAGTTTCCGTAATGACTATGATAATGGGATTATGCCAATCAACTAAATCCATTACCGTTTTCCTAAAGAGTGGTTTCATTGTGCCTCTGCAATTCTAGACCAATATATTCATTTTTGGATAAAAGTGGTTAGCAGTTTCAGAATGAGACTCAGAGGAGCTATTCATTGTGTCCCTCAACCTCCATGCTTCCATTAGTTCCTTCTTCCCCTTCATGCTTCCTCGAAAAAGAGTGACTGAGTGCTTGATTATCCACATCTTCGCCTAGGTTGCTTTGATGAGAATGGTGACTCTCATCTCTGGCTTCGCAAACTGAAGTAGTTTCACTTGATGAAGGTTGCCCCACATCATGCATTCCACAGGTATTTCCTGAAGAAACTTTCTCATCGTTATCTCCGAGTGAATCCCCTCTATCTCTACTTTTGATAGCAATTTTTCCGAAGGGTGCACCTTTGATTTTGTTGCAGATGGATCCGAGTTGATCTAAGGAGAGATTTGGACTGCAGGCCGGTCTGAGAGGAACCTCCACCATGGATTTGGTGTGAGGGCCCAAGCTTCGTCCTTCATGGGCAGGTACACCAGCCTCTTGCTCACCTCTGTAAAAGGGAACAAATTCTTCCAAGCTAACATCAGCTCCAAGTCGAACCAGCCCCATATCTCCGTCGGGTCTTGCCTGATCCATTTGATCATTTCCTCCCCCATCGGAATAATTTTTCCTTGATAGAAAATTGCCCAGTTGCTCGTGGTTGTCATTTTTGTGAATTTTCAGAGCAGTATCTCTTATCTTAGGTTTAAGTATTGAACTCTTAAACGGAGTACTTGCTGGGCTAGAAAAAATAAGAGGTATTGGGCTCGGCCCAGTTGCACCCTCATAAGGTTGGCTCTCTCCAAAGGAAAAAACAGGTTCGTAGTTGCTTGTCCCCACCTTATATCGTTGGGATTGAACCAAATGCCCTCCCTGTTTAGTTGCCTTCGCGCGCGATTTCACAGAAAAGGAGTCAGACTTCACTCCATCCTTTCTTGGGATTGGTTTAGCAGTCTTATCAGCCGTTCTTTGTGACCCCGATGAAGCCGGGGATGGGACTTTTCTTTTGCCATCTTTCTTGCTTAGCTCATCCACTCTAGGTGAACTTTTACCACCTTACCCCTGAGAGGCATCAGACACTTGACTCGTTGATTGAGTTTGGTAACTTATCTTAGCTTTGCTCATCGGCTTCCGTCTTGTGACCACAATCCAGTCACCATATTCCTTTGATCTTTCATCCACCTTGCTGCTAGCCTCATTGTTTTCTTTCTACGGTACCGGGGGTTCCTCTTGGCTTAGAGTTGTCTCCTTATGTATATCCTTAATGGTATATGGACATTCCTCCTTTCTATGTCCAATCCTACCACAAGAGAAGCAGAGGGAGTTAATCCCTTCATATAAAATAGTTTGAGTCCACTTACCAATGGTTAGAGACTTTGCCAATGGTTTGTCTAAATTGACTTGTACGCATATGCGAGCAAAACGTCCCCTAATTCCACTCGCTGTATGAGCGTCAATGCGTAGCACAAGTCCTATCGCTTGCCTGATTCTCTGGAGAACAGCAGGGTCATAATATTCAATAGGCAATTTAGGAAGACACACCCAAATTGCTACAGATGAAAACATAGCTTTTGAGGCACGAAATTCTGGTTCCCATTGTCTAATAGTAAGAAATTGCTGTCCAACAAACCATGGCCCTCCTTTGAGTACCCTGTCTACATCATCTTCCAATTCAAATTTGATTAAAAAGTAATCTGAACCCAGGTCAATACAATCCATCTTTCCACATGGATTCCACAAGCTTCGGATTTTGGGGTATAAAAAATTATACCCTACCTTTCTCCCAAAAGCCTTAATGATCAAAGCCTTTCTCCAAACCGCCCTTATACGAGATTTTTCTTCTCTAGACAAGCATACCACCAAATTTCCTTCAGTACCATCTCCAGCCTCTGAATCTGTTTGAACATCTTCATCCATGTCATTTGACAGCCCAAAAGCCTGAACAAAAGCCCCTGGGATCTCTCCGATGAGTTTGTCTTTGTAACTTGTATTACTCTTAAAAGGGTTCTCTTGATTTTCCTCAGTTTCTGCATGACTTTCTTTGAACTTTTTTGTACTGCGGGTTAAAGCATCCTCTTCTTCCTCAGTGCGCTTCAGAGTTTCTCTCTCCTTTATATTGAACGTACTCTTTCGTAATCTGAAATTTGTTCAATCTATGTGCCTTGGGCTTTCAAGAAATAAATCACATGCCTTGGACTTAAAAGAAATAAATCATGTGCCTTGATGATTGGCGTGTCTTTCATATTTTTCTTTTATAAAAAATAAAAATAAAAATAAAAGACATACAATTTTTGACTCGTTCAAATCATGATTGGTCCATTCAGATAGTTCCCTCACATATTAATTGCTTGGTTTTCAAAGAAAAAAAATATTTTAGATTTCCAACTAGTTCACCATTAACTGAATCAAACTTGAGTTTCAAAACCATGTTTTAAATATCAATTCAGCGGTCCATGGGTTCAACCACCAGTTCAAATGGTCCTCTCACATAATATTAACAACCCAATTTTTTAGGCAAAATAACCTAGATTTCCTCCTAGTTCATAGTTACTCAGATCGGACACAGGACCCATGTGTGACTTAGGATCCGTTTGTATAAACTGTTGAAAAATGGTTTTTTTAGTTTAAAATGAGCATTTGTAAAAAAAGCTTTGAGGAGTTGCTGTAGCAAAATAGAGTTTTGAGTTTTAAAAACACTCTTTTAGGCACCCATAATGCCCAGCCTAACCAAATAGACCCTCAGCAATGGTCTATAACTTCAAAACATGGTTATTGACTTGACATCCCCTAAACTTTTATTTTATTTTATTTAGTACACAAACTTCACACAAGATTGTGGTATTGACTGCGTCATTTGTGGTCCCATTATTTGTGGGTTTTGTTTTCTCTCTTTCATGCAAGAGATAAAGAGAGAGAAATCAAATTGTTGATTGGTGTTTGTTTGTGGCTTTGTTTGTTTGTTTTTTTTTTTCCTTTTTTTTTTGGTTAGAGAAACATATTGTGTTGGAGAGAGAGAGAGAGAGAGAGAGAGAGAGAAATACGACATGTGTTGTGTGTTTTCTCTATCTGTCTTTTAGGAAAACCTTTCGAGCAAGCCAATTCTATAGGCAGTCATCCATCCTATTTGTATTGCCCTAACATATCTCGAACTTTTATTTTGTTTAAATTAGTACCTAAACTTTACATATCTGCCGAATTGTTGCTTTCATTAGTATACCATTTAATAAACTAACTTCCTACTCATGTGGCATAGCATGGACTACAAATTTTCCAATATCAGTTGTTTACAATTGATTGAGAGAAAGAAACCTAAGGTTCAATTTTGAAAGAAAGATAGAAAGAAAGAAAATCAAACCAAACCATGTTGTTTATGGTCTCACTAGAGCTAGAGTTCCTAGTCTTGCCATCAATCATGTCGATCGTGGTCCTAATCATGTCGTTTATGGTCCCATCGTTTATGAGTTTTGTTTTCTCTCTTCCGTGCATGTGTGCGTGTGTGTGTGTGTGTGTGTGTGAGAGAGAGAGAGAGAGAGAGAGAGAGATCAAACTGTTAAACTACTATTTCTTTCAAAAGCTTGTATGCTTGCTGAAAAAATGAAAGGAAGTGAGAAAGAGAAAATTGAAAACTAGGTGAAGACGTTTACAGAAAATGGAACGTCATGAGGGACACATGTCAATAAGATAGGAAGTAATGGTTGGTGAAAAGCAGTATGGGTAGGAGGGACAACTATTGTAGATCTCACTTGCTTGAAAGGCTACACAAAAGACAAATAGAGAAAACACATTGTGAGCGCACTGTCTCGCGTTGACTCACATTGCATAGTTTGTCCCCTTTTGGGAAGTACGCCTTAGTCGAATGGATCAGAGGCAGAGGATTTGGGAGTCGCCACCTAGTTTAGGTCCAGGAACCAAATTGGGTCTTTTGGGCCACTTATTTACATGCATAGGTCTGCATACTAAATAAACCAAACATGGAAAAAAAAATACTAAAACAAACATAGAAAAAAATTAAACGCAATTAAGTAACCTAAAATAGAGAATTCAAAGTTGAAAAAAATAATCAGAAAAACATGTGAAAAACAATTAATTAAACGAAATGAAACAAGAAATTCTACCCAAATGTGCGTAATCATACTTAAACATGTGTATGCACGTTCGAAAACATGCGCCCGCATACTAGAGTATGCGTACACATCCTTAGAGCATCCACATCCGGATCTCATATCTCATCTTATTTTACCATCCCAAAAAACTACTTTATTAATTATACCATACCATTTCACAATATGCCCAACATCCCAAAACTCTATTATTTTAGCATCTTATTAAAATATTATTTTTTAATCTTTCTTTATTATTGCTTTTCCAACCGTCATTTTTTTTGCAAATTCAACTATTTCGGCTTTTTCAAATTCAACTATTCTAGCTTTCTCCCTCAACCTCTAGCACCAGCCAACCAACCAAACGCCGGCCACCAAACCAGAAATCGGCCACAACTAAAAACAAACAATCACCACCACGCCACCACTACCCTTGGCCCAACAAAATCCCACCGGAACCAAAAAACCCAAAATAATAAAACAAAATAAAACCCACCAAGTACCCACTACAAACCCAGCAAACCCATAGCAACCCAACCAACCAAACACCGGCCATCAAACCCAGAAACCGACCACAACTAAAAACAAACAATCACCACCACGCCACCACTACCGTCAACCCAACAAAATCCCACCGGAACCAAAAAACCCAAAATAATAAAACCCACCAAGTACTCACTACAAACCCAGCAAACCCATAGCAACCTAACCAACCAAACGTCGACCACCAAACCCAGAAACCGGCCACAACTAAAAACAAACAATCACCACCACGCCACCACTACCCTCGGCCCAACAAAATCCCACCGGAACCAAAAAATCCAAAATAATAAAACAAAATAAAACCTACCAAGTACCCACTACAAACCCAGCAAACCCATAGCAACCCAACCCACCAAACGCCGGCCACCAAACCCAGAAACCGGCCACAACTAAAAACAAACAATCACCACCACGCCACCACTACCCTCGGCCCAACAAAATCCCACCGGAACCAAAAAATCCAAAATAATAAAACAAAATAAAACCCACCAAGTACCCACTACAAACCCAGCAAACCCATAGCAACCCAACCCACCAAACACCGGCCACCAAACCCAAAAACCGGCCACCATGTCAACACCACCAAACGCCGATCTCCACGCCGGCCACCAAACCCACCAAACGCCAGTCTCTATACCGATCTCCACATCGGTCTCCACACTGATCTCCACCACGTTGACCTCCAGCCACCACGCCCATCTCAACCGCGCCACCAGCCTCGCCACCACACCGATCTAGAAATACGATCAGACGTGAGCTCCGATCTGGCTTGGTGATTCGGTGTGAGCTCCGATCTGGCACAAACAATTGAGAGAAGCTTAACAATGGTGAGAGAGAGAGGGGATGAGAAAGAGAGAAGGAAGAGAGAAAAGAAAGAGAAAAAAATGAGAGAGGAGAGAGAAATTGCCGGGTAAAATTATTTTAATGAGAGGGAAGTATTAAAAAATTATAATTTTTTTATACCATTCAGCTACAGTACCATCTTACATTTGAGATGGTACTGTAGCTAAATCTCAAAATTTTTTTGGCATATGCGATATGGCCTTCCTATTGTTGAGCAGTTTTGGGGCTTAAATGCCAAATGTTCCTAACATTTGGCATATACAAGCCCCACTGTTGATGCTCTTAGCATAGAATATGTAAAAATCACATTTTAGGTTAAATTAGTTGCATACTTAAGTTTAAATCAAAGAGATTAACAAGATAAACACTAGAATAAATAAATAATTACATCATGGTTAGATTAACATGCGTCAAATAAATATAACAACAATCAAGTAAAACAAGTGAATAATTAAACTAACACCAACACAAAGAACATATTAACATAACATAAAAACTAAATAAAGCCACATAAGCACTAAGAACAGATTATAAACAACCTAAAATCAGATTAACATATGTCAAAAGAATTAAAAATAACAAATAAAACAAATAAGAAAATTAAAGAAACTAAAATAGAACACTCACCTTGCTTAGGATCCTGAGTTTAAGTTTATTTAACCAACCCTTCAGTGCCTACAACATAAAGATTAGATTGAGAGAACAAGAGAATTAAATAGTCACAATAGTTTTTAGGAATCACAACTTAAGAACAACTTTAATTGAAAAGGTCTTGAAAACAATTTAGAAAACTAGTTTCTACCCTAGAAAACTACTAGAGAGATGTTTTGAATATTTAGAAAAACATGCAAACGTGTTGTGGTGTGTTTAGAAAAGATGAACTAGGTTTTTAGAGAAGACGGAAGCAAAAAATAAACTCTCTCTAGCTAAGGTTTTGATTGGAAACATTACGTAAGTATTTATAGGTTAAAACAAGGGTTTTTTTAGACTTTTTAGAGGTCTTTGGACGTTCCTAAGGACCAGGTCCCATCAAAGAATGATGTTTTGGGGGCCCAAAACTCAAGTTCTGAAGGTTTGGGAATGAGCCTGCATATGCAGTTCAAGGCATGTGTACGCATCCTTCCCAAAAACCCTAATTTTCCACTACGTAGTTGGCCTAACTTCAAATAGTCATAACTCACTCAATATGATCCAAATCATGCAAAGTTTATGTTCAAATTAAAGCCCAAGATGTCTTCTTTCCAATGAAACAAACCTTACTAAAAAATTATTTGTGTTCAAAAGTTATAGTCAAAACAGTGAGCAAAAGTCATTTTTCAGCATCGTTTTCAAAGCGATTTGAGCACTTTTGAGTTATGATTACTTTAAAACTATTGTGAACTCTTTAATTATCCTTGGTGGACGTATGTCAAGCTCATCATTGGGGTCAGAGACCAAAGGTTATTAACTAGTACAAAATGAGGTGTCTACACATACAACATTTTTTGTATTTCTCTAAATCCAAATCAATACGTTTCTCTAACCAAAAAAAAAAAAAAAAACAAAACCACATACAAACACATGTTAACAATTTGATCTCTCTCTCTCTCTCTCTCTCTCACACACACACACACACAAAGGAGAGAAAACTAAACCCATGAATAGCGGGACCACGAATACCATGGTCAGGACCATGACCAGCGCTATCGATGGCAAGACCACAAACTTCATATCCAATGGGACCACAGTTGGCATGGTCTACTTCAATAATTTTTCTCTCAAAACTAAACCTTAGGTTTTTCTCTCTTTTAATTGATTGCAAACAATCTTGATAATTATTTTTTGTTCATGTGCATTAAGTAGGACATTAGTTTATTAAATGACAGTCTAATGGAAATAACAATTTGGCACATGTGTGAAGTTCATGTTCTAAATTAGCTAAAATAAAAGTTCAGGAGGGAGTCAAGGCAATTGGCCTAAAGCTCAAGGGGTGTTAAGGAATTTTTCTTAATGTATTTTGCAGTTTCCTAATCATGACAATGCATTTTTATTTTTATTTTTTTGGCCTTGTTAGTTCTATTTTGTATTATCTAAATTTATGATTAAAAAAAAAATAGTATACTATGTAATAGATTATGGGAATGTATGGTTAATCTCTACTAGAGACCCTTAAATTCTCATTCCTATTTTGCTTTAACAAAATTTCTAATCCAACTACACTACTGTTGAGGTCCAAAATATCACAAGCATTGCGTCAAGGCCCAAAACATTACAAAATTGAAATTTAGAACCCATTTGGGCCTTCAAAGAATGGACAAGGCCCAAATTTGCCAATCAAGGTCCACTTAAAATAAGTAGGAGGGGGTCCGAACCCATGAATTGGCAAGCTTTGGGCCTTAGAAAATAAAGGAAAAGGAAAAAGGAAGCTCGGCCCAACCTTTGTAAGGGAAATTTGTTAGGGAGCCCAGAAAAGGACTGGACTAGGATACCTTGGGATTCCTAGAAGCCTGGGATTCTCAAGAAATGTAGAAAGAAATCAGCTGGGATTAGGATAGCTCAAGGGAGCATGCTCATGGACACAAAGTACAAAGGTGGATATGTCCCATCAGTCGCCCATGGTTCAGAAAAAAACTGATGACTTAGGAATCAACATTTCATGAAAAGAAGCTTGATACCTCGAGGAACGCAGAAAGGTGGACCATGAAGGAAGATGGCTGGGGACCTTTCAGCTTGACAGGGAGGAATCTGCCCATTTAGAGAAAATGAAAATGGAAAAGTAGCTAAAAAGGTGGATCTGAAAAGTAGCATCTAGAAGCCTTAGAAAAAGAAGATTGAAAGTCGGCCATGAGGATCTCCCAAAAGAGGAATGTCAGCTAGGGACTTTTGGGGGGGGGGGGGAACCTTAAAAGGGAAAAATAATGAGAAAATTAGGAATGGACCAACCACCAATATTGCTGACACAACATTGGTTCTGGTATCCAAGGCAGCAAATGGAGGGAATCAGTGGTATACCAAAAATCCTAAGAAGGCACTATAAAAGGGGAGGGAACCAACAGCAAAAACCATTCAGCAATAGAGAATCAGAGCAAAAAGATCCTTAAAAAAACTTTAGAATTCAAAAATGGAGAAAAGAGGGAAAACATTGTGATGGGTCCTGAGACAGACACTAGAGGATGCATTTGGATTCAAAGGGATTCAAATCTCACAAGTCTTAGAAGCCTAGAAAGAGCTATCTAAGTCTGTGACTTTTGAACTTATTTGGACCTTGTGACATATCCCAATGGAGAAAGGACTTAATTTACTAAAACTTAATAAATAACGAAACATTATTTATCATTCTGAGGATCCCTAACGTCTTATTTACTTTTTTTACTATTCCTTTACTTTTCCTTTCTGTACAATGCGTATATATTTTGTATGTATGAATGTGTACGTGTTGTAGGACTCATGTTTTGTGCGCAACTTGGTTCGTAATCAGTCCAGCACAACTGCGGTGAACCAAGCCTAGTCCACCAAATAACAAATATTAGGCCTAGGATCCTTGTTCCTATTTGGGTCTGGGTACTGTAAAAAAAAAAAAAAAAAAAAAAAAAAAAAAAAAAAACCCATATTTTAAGGCGACTCCACTAGGGACTGGGTAAAGAAGAGGGAAGAAACATTTCCTTCACAAAGCATGGCTCCGAGGCCAAGGAATAGCAAGGGTGCCAACATGTCACCCGCAACATTAGAGCCCGTGGGAGAAAATGAAGTGTCTTCCAGGCAAAAGAATGAGGTACTCCTGGTAGAGCATGAGGTTGTCTCAGGGCAGAGGCGTGAGATGCGAGAGCCAGATCCCATGATCCAAATAGCAGAGATGATGAAGGACCTTCAGCAGGAAATCTGCCTCCTTAAAGAAGGGGGAACTCAAGAAATTAGAGACAACACTCCTTCCCTGGTCAACTAGGAAAGGGTTTAGCCAGAAGAAGGGCCAGCAATCGGAGGGGGAGCCAATCCTCAATATCTCACTTTAGCAGATGTGAATGTTCTTCTTGAACAAGAAAGGGAGAGGCTCTTGGGGATCCCCAAGCAATTTTCCCGGGATCCCTCATTCCCACCAGAGCTCCTTGGCAAGCCTTATCCCAAAAGATATGAACCCCCAAAATTTCACCCATTTGATGGAAGGAATGGGAGTGCTGTGGAGCACGTGAGCAAATTTATTTACACCATGGGTCCCTATGTAGGGGATAAAGAACTATGTTTGAGAGAATTCACTAAGTCCCCAGTGGACAGAGCATACACTATTAGGATTAGTGCCCTTAAATCCTATTGTATGATGCTATGTATGATATTAAGTATGACATTATGTATGACTTAATATTGTGATTGATAAATTTGTTTTATTATTATCTAAAATAATGGTAACATGAATATTTGGACATTATCTTGTAGTCCATGAGATGCATAGTATGTGATTTATATGAAAAGTCACAGAAGATATAAATTACAGGTTCTTTGTAAACTTAGAATTTTAGTTCGTAGTTGGTGATGAAATTGGGCGTTTCATTTGCGAAGACTATAACATATCAACTAAGATGATTTGTCTTGATCATGGAAGTGAAGACTTTTAGTTGATGTGTTGATATGTTTTAAGAGTTAAAACATATTGAACTGGATCGTTGTGAGATTTATTATTCTCCTAAAGATTGTCAAATGAATAATAAATCTCACGACTTATATTTACATGAACTCTTAATCCTGAGAGAATAATGGATCTGATCATAAAGTGTAGGTAGCTTTGATATATTAGGAGTGAGATCTAAAGTAACGGTCAAAACCTCAGTATGTTGGGCAGCCACATTTAGTGTTGATGGAACATATATTCTCAAGATGGAATTCATAGTCTTGTAACAGAGATACAAAATATTCCCTTAAGATAAGTTTAATGAGTTTGTTATTCAGAATGTTAGGCCTTACTACTTTAGTAAATAGTTATTAAGGTATATAATTATGAAATTGGATTTCATAAATATATGATGAATAACTTAAAGGATTAAACCGGGTACTCAAGGTTTAAGATGTAGTAATTTACAAAGTGACAGTCTACATTCATAACTTTGAACTACTACAAATATTTTATGAAGGGGTTGCATGTACAATAAAGTCTTGGGATATAATTTATTAATAAAGCCTAGAGTGCAATTATATTTATATAGTGGTATTAAATATAATTAATGGTAACTTTAGACTTGTCAAGAGTTGACAGAAAAGCCTAAGGCCCATTGGAGCTAGTGTCTTATTTGTTCCCTTTTGGTCTCACTCCAAGCCATATACTTAAGCCCAATTGGAAAGGCCCAAAGGCTAGCCCAATTAGATAATCAGTTATAATTAGAGAAACATACAGAATTTTGTAAGAGAACATGAGATAGTATGTATGTGAGTGTAGGACACTTTTTTATTCTCTCTAGAACATACACATATAACTGATTGAAAGACCACACTTCTTGGGCATCAAGTGGAATTGGAGTGAAGATTGAAAGTGTTCCCAAGTACTTTTCATCTTTGGTTTTGAAATTCACCATACCAAGGTACACTCCCTTATTCCTAAATTCTGAAACTTAGTACATTTTATCAATTGCGAATGAAGTAGATCCGTTAATTTTCCGCTGTGTACATTCATATTTCCATCATACACGTGGTACACCACCTTGAGGCCCGGGTCCATCAAGACTTAGGATGAGATGATGGAGAGATTCTGTGCGAAGTACTACCCAGGCGAGGATAAAGTCATTTTCTAGAGTCTACAAATGGTGAAGCTAAGGCCTAGGGAGGATCCTATACAGTTTATCAAGAGATTCATGTCTCCCTATACTGTTACGGAGACCATAAAGAAAAGGAGCTCGTGGAGACTTGTATATCTAACATGCTCTTTGATTACAGACTTAATCTGGAGAACTTATGTATAACCCAGTTTGTTGACTTGCTGTAAAGAACCAAAAGGACAACATTAACCATAAAAATAAAAAGGGTACCAGTTTCCCAGGCCATGATAGCTTCGGTGGGAGAAAAAAAGGAAGAGGCCTGAAGGAAAAGTGACCGAGGAACCACCTGTGATCCCATGTACTATGGAGGAGCTGAACCATGTCCTAGACAAATGGATTAGGGGCGGGGTTATTAGGCTGTTCACCATGTCTAGACCACCTACTGAAGAAGAAAGAAAGAACCCCCTGTTTTGCAGAATCCATAACTATGTTAAGCATTCCACTAAAGATTGTTGGACTCTCCGAAGGCTTTTTCACAAGAAACTTAGGGAGGGGACCTTAGAGCTCACCCAACGGGAACCAGAGGTGTAAAGGAATCCTTTGCCTAATCACAAAAGAAAGGGGGTGGTGGCTATGGTAATCCATGGGAACCTGGCTGATGCGGAGGTAGAAGAGTCGGAAGGATCCTTCCATCCAAACGCAGTTAGGACCCTTTAGAAGAACCCCCAAATTTAGGTCACTATTCAACCAACTAGGATTCAGACCAGAAGTAAGGAGGATTGCGACAGAGTCCCTCATGAGCATAGCAACTAGCTCAGAGGTGGAGTGTTTCATGGCAGAATCTCATGCTAGTCAGGCTTTCTTGGAGACAACTAATGCGATAACATTTACGGATGAAGATATAGAGGTTGAGTACCCAAACCATTGCAGACCCCTTTACTTGATAGCCACCATAAATGGTGTTCAAATTAGGAGAGCATTGATAGACATGGGGGCCTCACTCAATCTCATTGCCCTGAGCACTATAGAGGCTATTGGCATGGCTGGCAAGAGGATCCTAGGGGCTCCTTGGAGATAACAGGATTTGGAGGAGCTATAGAATCCATTGAAGGATACGTGTAGTTGGCCTTAAGGGTAGGCCCAATAGTAGCTTTGACTCGGTTTCATGTGATCAACTCAGAAGCTTCTTACCATATTTTGTTGGGACGACCTTGGCTTCATAAGCATCACCTTATTCCCTCAACATACCATTAGTATGTCAAAAGGAGACTAAATGGGGGGCCCATAAGAATCCCTGCCAACTTGAACCCATTCAGCCAAGGAGAAGTGAACTTCATAGAGATAATGTTTTATGACGAGCTAGTACCAGATGATGAATGTCCCATACCAGGGACCTTAGGCGCACCTATCTTAGAAGAAGAAGAAGAAGGGGGGAGTACCTGTGAACTAAGGGACCTCCTGAACAGAAAAAGGCAAAAGAAGGAAGCCAGCTCCTCAAGATCCCGAGAATGTAGTAGTTCGAGAACTTAGGGGCAAGTTGATATATTGCTTATGAAGGTCCGTGGAACTTGAATGCACTGTGCAGGAGGGTCTCGAACCACTAGATTGCATGATGGCTCAAGAGGAGATCCTAGAGGATCCGGAGAAAGAAGCATAGATTCAGCCCAAAGAAGAGCTGGAAGAGGTAAACCTGGGGGCTAGTTTGGGACCCCCAAAATCTGTTTTTATTAGCAGCCAGCTGTCAGCATAAGAAAATGAGCGATTAGTGGAATTACTAAAGAAATATGTGGATGTGTTCGTGTGGACATATGATGAGATTCTTGGCCTGGATCCTGGGCTAATGGTCCATTCTCTCAATGTTGATCCCGGAATCAAGCCAATAGTCCAACCAGTTAGGATCTTCCACACTGAGATAAAGGCTAAAATAACTCAAGAAGTAAAGAATTTGCTGGCAGTAGGGTTCATTAAGCCTATCCAGCACCCTAAATGGCTCTCTAATATAATACCCGTGAAGAAAAAGAATGGCCAAATTCGATGTTGCGTGGATTTTCGCAACTTAAACAAGGCATGCCTAAAGGATGAATTTCCTTTACCTAACATTGATCTCCTCTTAGACTCAACTATGGGAAGCTCCATGTTTTCATTCATGAATGGGTATAGTGGATATTACCAAATCCGTATGGCTGCCAAGGATGCAGAAAAGAAAGCCTTTAGGACCCTAATTGGAAACTTCTATTACACCATGATGCTTGTTGGCCTTAAAAATGTAGGAGCCACATACTAGCGCACCATGACACCCATCTTCCATGGCATGATGTACAAGGAAATGGAAGATTATGTAGATGGCATTGTGGTGAAGTCAAAGACTAGGGCAGGACACTTCAAAGTTCTTGAACGAGTCTTTGAGAGATGTAAGATGTACAAGTTGTAATTGAACCCCCTGAAATGTGCCTTCGGAGTATCTGCTGGGAAGTTCTTTGGGTTCCTGGTACATCATAGAGGCATAAGTGTGGATCCAGCCAAGGCGACTGCCATCGCAACCATGAAAAGGCTTACGATGGTCAAAGAGCTCAAAAGTTTCTTAGGAAGGGTTTCTTACATCATAAGGTTCGTGCCAGGACTGGTTTCGGTCACAAGTGAGTTATCCAAGCTGTTGAAAAAGGGAGCTGAGTTCACCTGGGGGGCTGAACAACAGGGAAGCCTTTCAAAGGATCCAACAGATCATGAACCATCTGCCTACCCTACAAGTGCCAGTACGTGGGCAGCCTTTGTTGCTGTATTTAGCATCAAATTCTCAGGTTATCAGGGCACTACTAGCCCAAGAGGATGACGAAGGAAATGAGCAACCCATTTATTATGTGAGTAGGGCCTTGAAGGATATAGAAACAAGGTATCCCAAGAGAGAAAGAGTGTGCTTAGTGGTCATTTACGCATCCCAAAGGTTAAAGCACTACTTCTCAGCCCACCAAATCCTTTTATTAACCAAATCTCATCCTATAAAGGCACTCCTCCATCACCCCTTATTAACTGGAAGGGTAGCATAGTGGCTGGTTTTGCTCTCTCAATACAACATTGGTTTAAAGACCCCTAGGGCTGTCAAGAGCCAAGCTATAGTAGATCTGTCAGCCCGGTTCCCCAAAGAAGAAGAGTGCCCACTAAGCGAGGAAATCCTAGGAGAAGTGGTAGTGGCAGAACTCTCAGGAAGAAAGTGGACCATGAGGTTTGATGGGTTAGCAACGACGGCCTCAAATGGCATAGGAGTCGTGTTGAGCTGCGAAGATGGGGACATCATGCCATTATCCTTCAAACTTGATTTCCTATGCTTGAATAATGCCGCTGAGTATGAGGCGTACCTGATTGGGCTGGCCATAGCACTTAGTATGGGGATCAAGCATATAAGGGTGCTAGGAGATTCCAACCTTGTAGTTTCCCAAGTCAAAGGAGACTTCGCATTAAGGGAGCAAAGCCTGGCATCCTATCAGACTTGGGTGCAGAAGGTAGAAGGGAAATTTCAGACCTTTAGTGTGGAGTACACGCAGAGAAGTGAAAACCGGTTTGCTGATGCACTAGCCATGCTAGGATCCCAAATACCTTTCAAGGGAGAAAGCACTTTGATAAAGGTAAGCAAGCAGCAAAACTCCATCGTAGGAACCCTCAAAAGGATGTTTCCAGAAGAATCAGAAAAGGAAGATTGGAGGAATGAGATAAAGAGAGAAATGAGAAAACTAATGTGTGGGGGAAGTATTAAAGAATTGAAAGATTACACTTTGATAGAAGGGGAACTATACAAAGGGTTGCTCGGAGGGATCTTGTCCAAATGTATCAATGAAAAGGAAGGAAAATTGAAGTTAGAAGAATTACATAGCCAGATCTATGGGGTCTCAGAAAAAATCAGTCTATATAGGAGAATGCAGTGTATGGGGTACTACTGGCCCAACATGAGAAAAAAAGCTGCAATTGTACAAGAAAAGTGTCAAAATTGCCAACTTTTGGTGGATAAGGAGGAAAGCTATACTGTATTTGTAATAGAGGATTGAAGGACCCCATTTGTAGGATACCTGACTCAAGGGATCCTACCATCTGACAGGAAGTTGGCTCACCAACTCAAGAAGCTAGCTGTCCAGTATTTTCTACAGAATGGAATCTTGTTCAAAAAAGGGTATAACAGGGATCCCTTGAGATGTCTGGGGCCTAGGGAAGCAGCAAAGGAGGTTCACTCCGGGGAATGTGGGAGTCACCTGGGGAAGAGAAAGCTCCATAAGCAACTATTGCAATTGGGATATTATTGGTCCACCATGAAGAAAGACTCCGAGGAGTTGGTTAAGGCATGTCATGCATGCCAAGTACTAGGGGATGCAATACATACTCACCCAAACGTGCTACAAGATATGACTACTTCATGGCCTTTCCATACTTGGGGGCTTGACCTTATAAGACCCATAAATCCACCTTCCAATGGCCATATATAGATCTTAACAGTTATCGAGCATTTTACAAAATGGGTAGAAGCCATCCCTTTAAAGAAAGCCACTAGAGCAGTAGTTTTAAACTTCATTCGTGAGCACATCATCACGTGGTTTGGGATCCCCAGGAGACTAATCAATGAAAACGGTATCCCATTTGCAAACAAGGATGTAAGGAGCTTGGTGAAGGCATATCACATTAAGCACAGGAAGTCCACACGCCGTACTACCCTTAGGAAAATGGCCAGGTTGAGGCTATTAAGAGGGTGATACTGAAGATCCTCAAGAAGATGAAGCATGAGTACAGAGGGAAGTGGAGTTTCCATCTGATAGATGTACTCTAGGCCTGCAAAAGCTCCCTGAAAACAGCTATAGGATTTTCACCATTCTCCTTTGTGTACGGGACAGAGGTTATCAGTCTAGTGGAGTTAACCGTTCCCACACTGAGGGTGGTACTCGAAGAAATCCAAGAGGATAAAGATGACAAACATGCTGAGGGAAGGTTGGCAGACTTGGAAGGACTAGAAAAAAAACACGAAGTGGCAAGGAGGAGAAGTCAGAGGTACCGACAGAAAATGGCCAAGGCATATGGGTAGACAGTACACCCGAGGATCTTCGCAGAGGGGTAGTTGGTATTAAGAGCAGTAGAACATGTAAGGAAAAATATCCCAGGACCCTCCAAGTTTGCTCCAAAATGGGAAGACCTCCCTAGCAGATCCCATAAATGGAAAGTGGCTAAAGCAGTATTATGCGTGAAGATTTTGGGGACACCAGAGACCCCTTTTGCCACCCTTCATTCTGCTAAGTGTTTCATCACCCTTTATGTTATTAGGCATCATCTTTTGTCATATGTTTGTTTTGCCAATAACTTTATTTAGCAATTTCTCTTTTATAATACACGCGAAGAGGCCACTCTATGACAAGCCCACTGCCATCTTATGTCTTTAAGTTGTCATCTTATGCTTTGTTTTAAGTCATTATGATGAATTTCAATGAAATCTTCTTCCAAAAAAGTTTTGAGTAAGCCATACATTATACTTAAATAGTATTACATAACACGGCCTAAATTTGGCTAGGATCTTGGTTGAGTACTTAGGCCAGCACTTGAATAAAAAAAAAAAAAAAAAAAAAAAAAAGAGAAAGGGAAATCTTTTTCTAGTATATGGCCCAAGACCTGCACCAGAATCAATCCAAGTACATGACCCAGGACTTGGGATGGAAATGAGCCTCTCAAAGTACCTAGCCCAATGCTTGTCACAAAAGGGCCCACCTGGTCCATGACCTAGGACTTGGATGAGGATAAGCATCCAAAGTACCTAGCTCAGAACTTGTGTAGGAGCATAATCACTAAAGTACCTGGCCTAGGACCAGCCACAAGGTGAATCCCTAGGAACCATGGCCCAAGACTTAGTTCTAAAAAAAAGGGGAAAGAAAAACAAAGGAAAAGGGAGGAAGACAACATATATATAAAAGAAGTACATGTTGCTATAAGCAAAAAAAAAAAAAAAAAGTTAATGAGATTCACATATGAAAAAAAAAAACAGCCAAGAGTATCTAGAAGAAATGAAAGCAGCTTATACAATTTGAATTTTCTTAAAAAAAAAAAAAAAAAAAAAAAGGCTAAGGTATGAGATTGACTAGCAAAGAACCCTCTTGAGGAATTGCAGAAGTGGAGGAAGAAGCAGAGGAAAGGGACTACTGCTTTTTGATCTTTAAGTCTTGCAGCACCTTGTGAGCATGGGACAAGGCTTCCTCAGCAACGGCAATCTCAATATCAAGATCCCTAGAGGCCTTCCTTTGAAAAAGTGCATGAGCCAAAGACCAGAGGTACTCTAAAAAAATTATACTCTGTTATCATCTTATGACATGCCAACGTTACCTTAATGAATGTTCCAGTTAATGAATACTCTTTGTGAAAATTCATAGCTACAAATATTAGAATAATAAATATTATTAGCTTTCATAGTTTACTTATAAAAAAAAAAAAAAAAAAAAAGCGACATAGTTAGATGATGGAGTTTAGTGGGCTCAATTGATACTTTGGTAGAATATATTTTGTTCTGCCACAAACAACCATTTTTTTTATCCTTTATTTTGTGTGGAATTACAGTCAATTGGAAGAAATTAGATCTTTCATGTTTAATTCAAGCAATGTCGTATGAATACTTTGATTTGCGTAGAATCAAGAAGCATGAAATGGATGGAAATGCAAAGAAATTTTCATTACTTTATTTATTTGATTGGTGCTAAATTAGAATTTGCTTCATTGTACAAGAATGGATTTGACCTTTGGTCAATTGATCTAATGTAGTTCAAGAAAGATTGGATTTGTTTAGATACAAACTTGAGGAGGAAAAGTTTAGTAAAGAAATGTTTAAATTTTATATTCATCCCTTCTTTTTTATTTTGCCATTATTGCTTGCTCAATCTCCCTCATTGATTGGTTCTTTTATTCCTTTATTTTTGGTGTTATCTTTAGTGTCAAGAAAGTTTTTTTTTTTTTTTTTTTTTTTGAGAAGAAACCCCAGCGGGGTAATGATTGTATTATTGCATCCTTAAAATATCAAGCTGATAGACATCAAGAATATCTGAAGGAATAGACTCCATCCAAACAAGAAAAGGATTATTGGCGGCCCTTCTAGCAAGTTTATGGGCAACACAATTTCCTTCTCCATGAGTATGCTTAATAGAAATAAAAGAAAAGCTAGAAAACATAACTTAATGTCCTGCAAGACATGACCCATATACGAATTGTCCATGTAGTCACCAAGAATAGCATTGACAACTGATTCAGAGTCACCTTCCACTTCCACCTTGTCGAAATTGAGTTCCACAGCAAACATCAGAGCTCGACGAGCCGCTACCACTTCCACCATCTCCATCGAAGTAGGTGATGGAATTTGTTGTGAGAAAGCAGCAATAGCAAGTCCCTGGTCATTCCGGATTATTACACCGATGCTAGCTAGTCACCAAGAAAGTTAATAAGTTATTTACTTTCTCAAGGAATATAAGTTGCACTTTTGGTTTGGGAGTATTGAAGGCACCGTGGAAAAGTAAGAACATTGCTAGGGGGCCTGAAAACAACTTTTTGTTGCTCTTTGGGACCATGATTTAACTTTTCCTGAGGTGAAAAATGAGATTACATCATACGATATACAATCACTTTGCATAATCGCAACAATACAAAGATACAATTGTATATTGAAATGAAAATTTCCATCCATGATAAGTTGAAGCATACAAACATAAACAAATTATTTTTGTATTTATTTGTATACGAGTTTCGTTGTTATATTATTGCAATTTTAACGTTGAATTTGTTATATAAACCTATGGTATAACCTCAAGTTACTATTAATATTTATTCATTTGTTCATATTTCCTTTAGAGATAACATATATAATATTATATCAAGACTAATATGAAATTAATTAACATTTTATTTATTAGTACTTAATAAAGAAAACAAATATGTATAATATATTAAAATAAAATATTTGAACTTTTCTGTGCATAGCAGGGGTTAGCGACTAGTATATATATATAAAAGCAGAGACTTTATGCAGAAGTGCATGAGGTCCTGCCATGTGACGCTTTAATATTTCATTAAGTTTTTTTTTTTAACTGTTATCTAAAAGATGGGGTATAGATCAAAATTAAATTAAAATTAGACCAAATCTTATGGAAAACCCAAGCCCACTTATTATCTACATATTATGAGCCAGACGTGACCCTTCTACATTAATTCTTTCCCACATTCTCCAAAATATGGGCTAGCATCATAAAATATGACACAAACTTTAAAAGACTTTCTTTATAATCTTCTTGATAAAACTCTTATTATTAAGTGCCACATTAATTTGCTCTTTCCTCTATCTATCTTTTACCACTTCCCAACTATTACGCAAACTCATCTCTTCTCACCTTTTGACGTTCTACTATTTTTGTCTCTTCTCTTTCCCGTACATTGATTGTTCTCTGGCTTAAAATGATACCTAACATTTTGTACCAACAACAAACCAGGCGAAATGTTGTTTGCTCTTAATATTCTTTTATAATTCTCGGTTGAGTGACAACTATTTGTTTAAAGTGCTATCAAATTTGTATCAATCTTGCTTTTATAGACTTCAAGACACTACATCTTCTTCTTTTTTTTTCCTTTTTGCAAATCGTAAATAGGATAATACATCTTTGCAGTTCGATTAAACCATACTATTACTAATTCTTATGGGTCGGTCCATTTCCTCAATACTATTGCAGAGATAGCAGGTTATTCATTGTGTACCATTGATTCGACCTATATGTACACCTGCATACTGCAATACCTATATTTCATGTTTATTTTCATAGAAAGTAATATCTCAAGAAAATTTATTGAAAATTTTCCTGCCAAAATTAAATGGATTCTGATTTTTGGTTTTTTATACGGTCTTTTAAGGATGTGAATGATCCTAGGCAGATTGGATTGACACAAAAGATTAACTTCAAGTCGAGCTGTGATTATGAATGGCCGCTCAATGTAAAAATCAAAAAACAATGTTTGGGTTTTTTTTTTTTTTTTTTTTTTTTTTTAAAATGTTATAGTTAAGTTCTTATAATAGTTTTATTTTTAATTTACCGTTTCAACCACAAACTAAAAACCCAAATATCGTTGTTAGTTTGTTATGCAGAATCATTATACTCGCCTCACAGAATCGAAAATCAAAGCCAAAATTTAAACCAACACAAAGTCTGAAATGAATTGTAGAGGTAGGACAAAAGCTATCAAATTGTAAAGATTAGGATTGATGGAACTTATCAAATCTGGTCCTAATGTTATAATTTGTTTGTAATATAAACTCTTCTCTATACAATTAATTCAAGTTCAGATTTTATTTTATTTTCAATTTTTTATGACCATGGACCAATAAAATTAGTGAAGCAGGGCTTGCCCCAGAGTTAAGCCTCGGATGTGGCACAAATAAATGATTTAGTGCAAAGATAGCAGGTGATGAAGAAGAATAGAGAGCTTTTTTTAACGAAGTTGTACTTTGACTTTTGGTATCAATGAAGGTGATTTCATTCGAATTTTTAGTCATAATTTGAACAATTTAATTTTTTTCTTTATTTAGGCTGAATGTTTAAGAATTTCATTCTTAGAGAAGATGGATGTAATGTAAGGTAGGTTTATTAATTTTAAACTAAGTAAGTTTAATGGAAGAAATTTTTGTTTGGGGTATATAATTTGATCTTTCATTATTATATGCATTTATTTTGTAATTGTATGCCAAAACAAACAAAAAAATTGTTCTATTTTTTAAACGAAATATTTATCCATAGAGAATCAACCTAAGATGCTATAATTAAATTTACCTCGATAAATAATTTTTCGCTGATAGTATTTTTGCACAAAAATGGATTATTTCTACACCACCTTCTTTTATATGATGGAATTTGATAAAAATAAATAAATAAATGGTTTATGTAATAGAAACAATAATTCCCTCAATATGTTTTTTGTGTTAAATTTTAATGTAGAAGACTCTTGAAACTAGCAAATTATATTACCCATTTACCCACTCTCTTTCAAGGAATGTAAAAGATAATTGTACACTTTAATTAGCCAAAATAATTAAATAATTGTGAATTCATTTAGGCTATATATATATATATATATTCATATTCTTAATTATGTATATTCATAATAATTTTGGTTTTTTTTTATTTTCTTCCTCTTAATGACATGTATAATATAATTGAACATAAAATGAGTGTCATAGCATACGGTCATATAGAATTGTTAGAAATTATTTCAAAATAAAAATATAACGTATCCACGCATCGCGTGGGACATCGACTAGTTAATATAATGTGAAATACACAACCACCCAAAAAAAAAGGAAGAAATAGGTCCAGACGAGATTAGCATCTTTGTAGAGGTGTTTATTATACACTCATATACACAATCGTACACATGAAATTTGCATTAAAATTGTGACTTGAAGTCATGATTATAGTGCTAAGTTTACTTGTGTGTACAATTGAGTTTGTGTAACAACAATTACCCATCTTGATAAGGATAATAAACAATAGAGAGGTCTTGGAGATATGGAGCTGCCAAAATGATGGCAAACTACAACAAAATCTATAAGAGTTTAGATGGTTATTAAGCATATTACGTAGGCCATGTTGTTTTAACTAGATTAGTAAATGAGAAGTGGTAGGATTTAAGGATTTTAAGATAATAATTAAATGAGTTGAGTTAGGATTAGCCAATATAATAGACTACCCCCGCTTCAGGACAACATGAACACAAACATGACCCCGTCCACCAACAAAACTTTGTTTATTCTTTTTATTTTTTATTTTTTAAACCCTTTAATAATCTCTATTAGGAAAGACATTAATAATAATAATTAATCATTATAGTAGAATCTCAATTTCACAAATGCAGAGGCACGACTGTGAAACCTCTCCGAGAGAGAATTGAAGAACTCTTTGTCATCCTTCACATTGTGTCATCCGTCAAGTATGATGCATATAATGCTACTTTTAATGATATCACTGGCTGCTTGCATTATACACAAAAAATGATTGTTAACAGTTCCGCAATGAAGAATGAAAAAAATTGCCACTTCCTCAAATCCCAAAAATGAAACTCAAAAGGCTCCATCATCAAATTCATGATGTTTCACATTACTAGCTATAAATACACCTGACAGTGTATGATTGATAACAAGCAACTAGCTTAAGCATATCTGGGGCCAAAATTTCTGCAAAACAAAGCATAATATTTTAATGTATGGTCTGATAACCCATTCAGTCTGAGGCTCTGAGCTTTATCTTGAGCCAATGTTCCTAATGTTATCTGAAACAGTTACGAAGAGATACAGAGTAAAACACTCAAATACCATGCAAAGACCGTTGACCATATCAAGACAAAAATGACAAGAGAGCAATCCAACATCTAAGTAGAGAGCAACAAATTATGAATAGATCATCAGCTCAAGTGGATCAAAAGCATTACAACTAAAATTAAATGCATTACAATTATGATTTACCACCTTAACAATCATGAAATATAGTTTATCTTTATATTTATTGTTATTCTTCTTTCGGTGTACTTTTGACAAATTGAATTTGATTATGATTTTGCTGACTTGCAAAAGCATTTTTTTATTTTAAGTTAAATATATTATATCATGAAGGAGATTTGCACATCTCACGCATGGGCTTCAGGCCCACTGAGATTGAATATGAGATAGCCAACTTTTTTTTTTCCTTCTGTGTTTTTCTTATTAGGCTGTGAAAATGAGTCCATTTGTATTATATTTTGAAATTTTTATGGGCTCAGACATTGTGGAGTATGAATACCTCACCAAACCCCAAAGAATTGATAAATCATTATATAGTAATAGACTTGTAGTTTTCTTGATGTCAGGAACGATACATGACAGTAAAATGATCAACAAAATTCAACAACTGTGTTCAATGCCATGGACACTGATAGATCGACCTTTTGTGCAACATGAAAGCAACATCAGCATGGAAGAGGATATTAAGATAGATGGTGATGTTCTACCTGTGAGTCATTCAAATGTTTGTGTGTGCATGCGTGTGTGTGTGGGCGCGTGTAAAAAGGTTTGAGATTTTGATAGTGGTTTAGTTAATGAAATTAGATAGCTTTGTATTTTCAATAAGCAAAATATAAGAACATAATATTTAACTAATCACAATTGGTTTTTTATTTTTTATTTTTTTTATTATTGCTCTAACATCTAATCACACCCTCTATAATTTTAGGTTGATTTTATCTCATCTCTTTTAGCTATATTTTTGTATCAAATTACTAATAAAAGTGTCACGTAGTATTCAATTGGTTTACTAATTAACAAATACATGATACTTGAGATATTTTTGCATAGTTGCACCATTGTCTTTTTATATTTAAAATTACTTTAAGAAAAATATAAAATATAGAAAAATTCCTTAATTTATATTAGAATTAAAAATGAATTTTCGAAGTCCAGTTTCACTTATTGGCAACCTCATTGGTTTATAATTCTAATAACTATTTTGTGAAATAATTCTTGTTCATCTCATTTATTTTCTATCTTTTTCCCCGGATAATACAAAGCATTACGCCTCCTTTGAACCCCATCTACCCCCATGTTTTATGATATTACATGTTCATTTGATTTGAATAGTGTTGATGTTTTAGAATAATATAGGTGTTACCAACTAGACGTTAGTGAACACCGTGTTGGGTTTACACTTTACACGTTAGTAAAGTCCTACATCAAATACTAATGACAAGAATAACTTGTTAATATAACATAATTAGGACTAAACACATATGTTGGAGCCCACACAAGTGTGCTCAAATATCTTCACACTTAATGTTCTTAGCTATATAAAAGCTTACAAATACAAATTGTCACTTCCATAATGTTCTTAAGCATGAAAATGACCATTTATTTACAATTTTTATCAAATCTAGGTGTTGAGGCCCGAGTCTCTCCATTGCTCTTCATTGTATAATTGTACACAGAGAGAAGAGTTTGCAAAGATGTTTGATAGAGGTCCAAAGTTTACACCATGAGACATAAATCTTTGAATGTTTATAAACAAATAAATCGATTGAATGAACCTAACAATCACAGAGCACCTTCCGGTTGGAGAGAACATAAGAGCCTAAAGAATGGCCTTGATTTTTCAAGGAACAAGAGCTGAGCAATCTTGGGTCAACAGCCAGCTTTCTCAGTCTCTTTTAGGCACCATTGTCACAGCATAAGACAATATAATATTCCTGATGTGAAAAAGAGAGTTGGACAGTTCCTACTGGTGACGAAAGCAACCATGGCAAGAGGAGTGACTTACTGAACCTATGAGCTGTTTGTAGTCAGGAAGAGGAAAAACAAAAGTAGCAACTTTTCCTCTGGCTAGGACTTCAAATCTTCACGTCCACCACCAATACCAAAATCTTGAAGAGAGTCTTATGAGCCCAAATCCGTCCACAGGCAGTGTGTTTGATTCTTAAAAGCCCCGATCCATCCACAGGCAGTGTGTTTGTTGCATCTGATGATGTTATTTGGATTAAACTGGGCATACGAAATATAAAACATACCATTCCTACGTTGAAAATAAGAAAATATACAATATTTCATTCCCTTATCCCCACTTTAGTAAAATATGATAAATAAATGCACTATTTTCATTTTCTGAAATGCATTGATAAATTCACTTTGGAACATGGATATTTACATTCAAATGCTTTGGAAATCAATTTTTTTTTAAACTCTGTTGTAAGTTTTTGATGGGTTTTTAAACTCATCAAAATTTGCCAAAGATTGGTTTGTAAAATTGAAGAAGAAATTCTTTAACAAACAAAGGATTTGTTCAAAAACGCTTTTCTATTTTTAAAATAATGATAAATCAGAGCAATGGTTTGAAACAAATGAGCTTGGCCCGTATTTGGTTCATGATCTATTCAGTATGGATTTTATCTCCATGACTTGCAAGCCCACATAGTTCTCATTAGAACTACTGCTTCACTTTTTTAAAATTCAACATCAGAATTGCACTTGTATATGCTTCTATTTGAAAATTAAAGGATTTTTACCTAGGACTAATCAGAAGAAGCATATAGGAAGATCTGTCTCTAAAAATCTCTTGCAATGTTACATAGGATTGCTCAAATTTATTCATCAGTAGATGAGATACCAAAGCCCTCCACAGCCAAATAAGGGCATTTGTTGGTGGTGAAATGAGAAAGCCAGAACATTAGCCTTGTTCATGTGTTGCACAAAATAAAATATTAGGACTAGTGATGGTAAGGAAAATTTTTAGCATGTACTACCAGAAAGTAAAGCTGATGCCTATTATTTCTTAATCTTTTTGAAAAAAATATACAAAAAAGAAAAAAAGGAAAAAGATTCAAAGGATTTGAAACTTGGAAATGCATAAATGAAGGGTTAGTCTAGTGGAAACTGGGATGGAGTACCTGGTGAGATTTGGAATGCTACCACCACCAATACTCTTTCGATGATATGATAAGTTTCTCTTGAATTTCCCAACCTCCTCTTGTCAAGCATATGGCAAGGCTTAGAAAATATAATTTGAATTCAAGAATTATGTGCAAAAGGAAAAAAATTATTATCTCAAAACATTTGCTTGACATTTCACAAAGAAATAATGAAGTTGAAGAAATTTCAAGATCCTGGTTCATACTTTATTTATTTATTTATTTTTTTTCTGAAGGAAATGATTTCCTTTTAATCAAATTTCAATGCTGACAATGCGGACCACCAGTGGTTATTTTCTCCATTGCTCTTGGAAAGTCCTGTCTTGATCAAAACTAAACAATAAATGCTCTTAGGGCCAACCTCTAGGTACCAGTAACAATATAAGGTTAGAAAACTTTGAGAATAAATCTTGAAAACAAAAAAGCAAAAAAATAAACGATTATAAACCGTTTGTACAAATCTCGAAGAAAAAGGTTTGAGTGCTTACCAAAAGTGTTGGTTGCAGAGGAACTTTGAGTTGGTTGGCTGAAGTCAACCTAGATTTTGAAAGCAAGATAATAGTTTTCATATCACAAGCTTGAATCTCACAGGGCTATTTATAGCATATTATTGCTGGAAGCACCAAAGAAATACCTGTCAGATGGAAAACTAGGTAATTGTGTAGAAGCCTTGAAAATAAATTAAAAAATTAAAGAAAGGAAAAAATTTTAATAGCAAAATGCTGGTAGCAAGCTGAGAAAGTGACAAAATTGACCCCCCCCCCCCCAAAAAAAAAAAGATTATTGACTCACGCAAAAGCTTAATCTGTCTGCCAAAATCATCATTGCAAAGGACAGTTTTAGAAAAATAAGTTTTACATATAATACCTATAATAAATGCACTTTCTGCATAAATGCAACATATCAGTCACTTTCCCTGGGGAAGAATTATCTAATAGAAGCACATATAATAAAGCAGAAGAATTGCCGACCACTTCCTGATTTTGTATGGGCTTGTTCTTGTTTCAGCCTTTCATACCTACTCATGTCAGTTAAATTTGATTATCCAAAATAGTGAACGAAGGAAGCTGGAAAGTGTTCTAATTCATCATAATTAACATCAGTTAAACTATCCAATAATAGAAGGTACTAAATCAATTTGAGAACTAAATGGTTTTAGTAGAACATTTATGTACCTGACTCTAATATTTAAATGATGCCAAGTGAATGAAGAAAACAGCAAATGAGGACTCTTTCTACACTTTTAGCCGCATGATCACTTCATCATCTATTAATATGCAGAAGAAAATAGGCATTCTTGCTCCATTCTTTGCCCTTCTTCTTGATGGAACGTTTCCTTCAACAAAGGACAACACCTAAAAAGTGCTTGATCTCAAGGCAGAAACAGATTATGACACCGTTCTTCAGCCAGCCCTACATCAAGTAGTAACACTTTTTTAGATATATTATCAACAAATAAACTTATATTTATATAAAACTGAATGGAATGTACCTAACTGTAAAACAGTAGCTTGGGTTAAATTGGAATTTTAGCTCCTAAAATGACTTAGTCATCTATATGTATGCAGGGGATGTGATCAATCTTGCGTCACTTTTTTCCCTACTTTATTTGGTATCATTTCATCGTCAAAGGAAATACATGTACAATGACAACAAGTTAATTCAATAAATGTATAATTGAGCACGCACAGGTACAAGGAAAAGAATTAGCAGATAAGCTGAATGTGCAATGGAAAAGTACCAAAAAAAGTATGAAGTTAGGAATATTTGGAAGACATCCAAACAAACTCACATGGAAGACAATCAAGTTCTCGAGGTGTCATGAACTCACAATCACACTTGATATCCTATAAAATGCCTAAAAGATATCTTTTCTTTCAAATCTAGGGGTTGGAATTGGAGCTATGAGGCACCATTCTCTACATTATTCTTCATTACAATACAGTACATAGGGCAGTCCAAACTTGAAGAAAACAGAACATGCTGGCAGGACATACATAATTGCGGCTAACTGAATGTAAATTTAGCTTTTCGAAAATATTGATCGCAAGAGATGCATTTGGTAGGTTTATAATCATTGTATTCATCAATGGGATGATTTGAAGCAATTGTCCCTTATGCATTTGTTAGAGGCTTAAAACTTTGCAGAGTAGACAAAGACTTAAAAAGCATTTATGGTGATAGGTTCAAAGTATATAACAACAAACACAATTCAGTTGAACAAACCTAACAATCACAGGGCATCTTTGGACTTGATTTGTCATGGAACAAAAATCTCAGCAATCTTTGGGCCAGCTTTCCCCCCTCTGCCTCTGGCACCATTGTCACACAATAGGACATTTTAATGTTCTTGGTGGTAGTGGTAGCCCCAACAGGTGAGGACAGCAAGAGCAGTCACATGCTGAACCTTTTGAGCTCTTTCAAGGTAGGAAGAGAAAAAGAACCAAAAGCAGCAACCTATCCTCCGGAGGGGACTTCACATCTTCCCATCTACCACTAGTTCCAAAATTTCGAAGAGAAAGCCTGAGCAAGTCCCTCTCCACACTTGATCAGTGTGTTTCAGCTGCTGTTAGAAGGTAAAGAAGTAGCACTAGCTATCAACTACCATGTAGTTTACCTGAGATCAAACAGCATGCCAAACTGGCCAAGTCAAATCCCAATATTTCTTGAAATACTCTAAACTTATAAAACAAATGTATTAATCATCAAATACATATTATGGAAAAATTGCGTTACCTTGTTTTAATTATTCCCTCAAAAGTATTTGTCTTGCACTTCAAAAGTTCACAGTAGAAATGCAGTGAAAGTATAATGAGGCAAGAGCAGCTCCAGCAAGAATGAGAGTAAATGATTCTCAAATTAAAAAAAAAGGATGAGCTTTCACAGTGACTTGAAAATATATCAGAGATTTAGAAATTTATATACAATGCAAAGGGACCAGCAGCTAGCAGTGGCATAAATTGGCAGCAGGTGTGTGAGACACTTATTTACAAGTAAAATTGACCCTGCAAAACAAAAGGCAATGAATGAGCATGTTGAAAATCACCTAGTTCAAAAACTATATGTCTAGTGTAGCATAATCTTGGGATCCAAAGCCTCTGGTTGAAAAACATCTGATAGCATCTCTTACATAGGTATACCAAAAATATTTTTACTTTATTATGGAATATATATATATCTGAATGTTTTTCTGGATGCCGTGAAGATTTTCTATAAATTAATTAAAAAAAAAACTAAAACATCTAATACTAAAATTGTGGTATCAATATCATGATATATGGTCTGTAGAGCTTAGGATAAAACATTTATAACCATAAAAGACATACCTTGAGCAAATTATTTTAAAACCAATTAATATTTTTTTTACTACTATACGTTATCCATTGGTTATTTTATCCTCTAAAACTTTAATCAAATAATAATTTGAAGGAACAATTTTCTATATATATATATATATATATATATATATATATTCAATTCATTAAACAGATTGATTGGTAGTTTTTGTTTCTTTGATTGTTAAAATACTCTAAACTTATAAAACAAATGTATTAATCATCAAATACATATTCTTGAAAAATTGCATTACCTTGGGTTAAACATTCCTGCAAAAGTCTTTGCCATGTAATTCAAAAGTACAGAGTAGAAATGTAGCAAATGTATAATGAGGCAAGAGGAACTCCAGCAAGAATGAGAATTAGTACGTGGGCAGAAGCGTTCTTCTGACTCATAGCTCAATCAACGTATGGATATTCTGGGAATGTGGGCAATCTTGACCCGGCCCTCCCCTTTCTCGTTTCCATACCGTTCTTTCAACAAACGACAATTATAGATCTCTAGCTGATAAAGAGAGGTGGGCAAAACGTCTTCTAGTAAGCCGTCAAGATTATTGCAGTCCCAAATCGTTAAGTGTTTAAGAGAGGTAAGGGTTTGAAACCCCTTACCATTGAGAGATTTTAGATATGGTAAAATACCGATGGCGAAATCGGTAAGATTAGGAGGCAGCAATGCCTCCTCTGGAAAGGGCTCCAATTCTTTGCGATGATCAGAAATTGTGAAACTTCTGAGAGAGTGAAGACCTTGCAATCCCAATTCCATGCGACGGGAAATGAGTTTCTCGCACCCGTATATAGCAAGACTTTCTAAGCTGGAGGGCAAACCTCCTTCGGGAAACGATTCCAGTTCTGGACACCATCGCAGTTCCAAACGCACGAGAGATGGGAGGAGGGTATGCATCCCTTCAGGCAATGACTTTAAGTTTCTGCAGTCATGGATTACAATCTGAGACAAAATTGGAGCGCACAGTCCTCTGCTGGGAAAGGAAACTAAATCAGGGCACCCACAGAAGTCCAAGCAAGTGAGGGAAGCAAATTCTGGTGGAAATGACAAAATTGAATCACCGCCACCCTCTATGAACACACTTTTAAGTGATTGATAGTCATGACCACTTGGAATCTGCATTTTTCCCGAGCATACTAATTCATGGAGAGCTGGAGAGTTAGGAAGCGAAGCGACAAGCTGCTCACACTTTCTGATATTAAGTTTGGTCAAAGACGGAAGTTGAACGGGCAGACCCCCACTTAGCTTGGGACAATCTTTAATATAAAGTTCTCGAAGACAAGTGAAAACTTCCCCTTTAAAAAGAACCCAATCCTGCCACTCTGGCATATTTTCAAATGATAAATACTCAAGGGCTCTAAATGGGTTTATTGTATTCCCGTAGAACTCAAGGCCCACACTTGATATTTCACCAAAACATTCAATTTTAAGGCTCTTGAGGCTAGGTAGCTGTCCAAGCGGAGGCAAGGACAAGCAATTACGAAGCTTTATGAACACCATTTTTGAGAATGACGAGTCTCCTAACCATTTTGGAAAGCTTGTACCTTCATAATTAGTGATGGTGAGAGAATTCAAGTTTGTGCAAGGACACAACTTCTCGAGCAAAATAATTTCCTTTTCTGAATCTTTAGTGCCATGACCATGTTCCCACTCCAACTTCAACTCAGATAAATCTTGCTTGTTCTTTAATATAACCTCCTTAGTATCTTTATCAATGCATCGAACATTTTCCAAGTTCAACAAAGATAATTTTCCAGAAAGATGCTGAAGCTCCCCCAACTCTTTAATATTGGACCCATCATCATGTTTGCCCACACAAAAAACATATAATTTTATGAGATTTTTCATTTTACCCATATGAGGGGGCATCTCTTCCATATTGGCTTCACTATTATCTAGGTGGCGCAAGTTGATTAGTTTACTCGTGTTGGCAGGCAACTTGGTGATGTACGATGACAATATCAAGGTTTGCAAATTATACAAGTTACATAAAGAATCGGGCAAGTCTTTGATCCCAGTGTTACAAGTGTTTAAATAACGTAGATGTATCAAGTTATCAACAGTAATTGGTAACTCCTTTATGCATGCACCATACAATGATAACACTCGTAAGCATTTAAAATTCTGAAAAAAATTAAGATCTATCTTCACTATGTTTTTATATTCAAAAATCCAAGTTGGTAAGTGGCTTTTTACCAATAAGGTTCGCAAACCCTTAGCTTCTGAAGGGATCTCAAATTCCTTAGAGACATAAAAGCCAGCTTTGTAATATGACAAATGACGTGTCTCTTTTGTTATTTCATTAGACTCATTACTCTCCTCCAATCGGAAACAAAATTTCCCACATATAGATTTTGCTAAGTCATTGATAAGATCATGCATTAAAAAACATGATTTAGACTTACTTGATTGTTGAAAAAATGACCTTGATACTAAATCATTAAAGTATTCTTCACCTATTTCTTCTAATTCTATACACCTAGCTTCTTTGGGTTGCTGCAATAAACCTTCTGCCATCCACAAAAGGATCAACTCCTCCTTTTCAAATTCATAATCTTTTGGGAAAATTGAGCAATAAGCAAAGCATCGCTTCAGATGTGATGGGATGTAATGATAGCTCAGTTTTAATGCCGGAAAGATATTAGTTTTGGCATCTAGTAAATCCCAAATATGACTCTTCCAAATCTTAATCCAATCATTTTGATTAAAATTTGAACGCAATGAACCCCCAAGTGTTTTTGCAGCCAACGGCAAGCCTCTACACTTTTCAACAATCTCTTTACCAATTTCCAACAGGTGTGGAAATTCATTGGGATTTCTATTTCCAAATGCAGAATGAACAAATATTTTCATACAATCCTCATTTGAGAGTTCATATAGAAAATAATGAGTTGAAACTGTGACTACTCTTGCAACTTTTTCACTTCGTGTAGTAACAATGATCTTAGGGTCCGTTTGGATACAGCTGAAAACTGAAACTGAAAACTGAAAAACACTGTAGCAAAATAATTTTTAAATATGTGAATAGTATCGTGGGACCCATTTTTGATGAAAAAGTTGCTAAAAAATGTATTTTGTGAGACCCATGAACAGTGCATAAAAACACTATTCACAACAAAAAAGTCAAAAAGTTACAGCTTGACAAAAAAAAAAAAAAAAAATTTTGAAATGTAAACGTGCGTCTGAGAAGCAAAACGCGCTTCCCAAACGCACTCTTGACCTCTTGTGCCTCACATTTAAAAACTTTAATGAAATTGTCCCAAACACCATAATTTTCATTCCAAACATCATCTAAAACAAGAAAAAATTTCTTCCCTTTTAAAGTCTTTTGAATTTCAATTTCCAACGATTGCAAGTACTGAAAGTTACTAGCCGTACCATTGATCCCCTCAGAAATAGCTTTTAATATCTCAAGATTATCAAAATTTTCTGAAACACAAACCCATGCTTTGAGGTCAAAACTCTTTTTTAACTTTTTCGTCATTGAATACAAACTGGGCAAGTGTTGTTTTACCGATCCCACCCATACCCACTATGGGCACAACACATATCTTACTTGCAACATCTGATTGCCACAATTTAAATATCTCTTCTTTATCCATATCTCTACCAATCACATCACATGTTTCGGGGCAAGAAGTTTTTGTTTGTGAGGGCAGTGATGATAATTTTACTCCAACGGTATCCTTTTTCAGACTAAGAATACCCATTTGATCTATAATACTATCTAAGTCTGCTAGAATCTTTTCTAGCTTAAATGGTATTTCTTTTTCAAATGAATCAACAAAAGCAGTGATGAAGTTCCGTACCTCACTAGTGCCTGTTTGAGACTCAGCGTGTAACTTGCACCACAAGGCAATCTCATCTAGAAGGTCATCCGCATCATAAACAGCATCTTGAAGATCGTCCAGCCACTCTTTCACATCTGGGTTTGTATATTGGTTGCCCTCCGCATCAACGAGCACCAAATTAGCAGACCTCAGTAGCATCTTCAACTTTTTTAGCGATCCATCAATGTCTTTCCTTCCCTTGAGAAAGTCTCGGAAATCACGAGAAGAAAGTCTGTCAAACGCCACCTGAAGGAATGCAGAGAGAAATGCTCCACCCACCAAAGCCACGGCCATGCTTTCTTCTTTGCAAAAGACGTGAGTGGTGAAAAACCAAAGGCAAGAGAATGCAAACAAGAGAACCAAAAGAGAGTGAGAGAGAAATGTGATCTGTGAAAGTGTTTTTTTGTTTTTGTAGAAACTTTCAAAGTACTTCCTCTTTTGCTTTTAATGCGTGTAGTGGAAACTTTTTTTTTTTATGGGTAAACAAGTGCAGTGGAAACTGAAAGGTCCTTTTACTACTATATAGGTGTGAATCAAATGTGAACCATTGAATTGATTTCAATGAATAATTGCGCGTGGTGGTGGTTTCAGGAATTTTGTTTAGGAGATCATTAAGAAACTTAAATTAAATTTTTTTTTAAAAAAAAATGAGAACATGAATATATCAAGTTATTGACAAAAAAAAAAAAAAAAGATGAAATTTTACAATTTCCTTTTACAAGTTTTCAAAATTTGAATTGTTACATGATAATTCATTATGAGTAACTAGATAATATCCCGCGCGATGCGCAGACTACACGCATTTATGTTTGTCCACAATATTGTTAATTTTGAAACTTGATTTTCTTAATTCATATTTTCTTTAAAAAAAATTGTATAACACTGTAAGATTATAATATATTATAATATTTACTGTTAAAAGTAGATTTTATTTTTCAAACTGATTAAATGATTTTGAAATCTACAAATAAGAATTTAAAGTATATAATTCTTTTATATCCTAAAATTACATAAATTTCAGCAACCTGCCAAACACATTTTCAACCACTTTATTCTCACAACCAAATATGGAGACCTTGATTACAAACACCCAATTAATAATCTCAATGAAATTAAGGAAATCATTTGTAAGTATTAACATAAAGAGAACATGATTAAACAAAGAGACATTTTCTAAAAACATATTCATTTATCAAAATTCAATTGTCTTTAGTTGGACTTTTGTATCCTTTTAAAAAAAAAAGCGAAAAACACTTTTAAATAACCATTGACTTTTGTTTTTATCACTATGGCTCATACCGCACAAAATAGCTGTAAAATAAACTTACAAAGAGACAACAAATTATGAATTCTAACACAAAATTTATTAAAAAAATAGCTAACTTCATAAATAATCAATTAGAATGTTTCTTTTTCTTTTTCTTTAGTTCTAAAAAAATACATTTATAATTTTCCCAAACCAAAATCTCAAACACCCAAAGATTCCAAGCGAATCATAATCTTCACAAAATCTACAATGTTTGACTTCAACATCAAAACTGTAAACTACGGTCACTGAATAAAAAACGCAAGCCCCCTTCCTTGGTCATAGCCTACTCAAACGAGTTACGATCAAATGATACTACAATGGGTATGAAAGGCTATGGACATGTGTATATAAATGAGTAGAAGTGAAAAGGGTGAATGGAAATGCAAAGAGTTTTTTGTGTGTGTGAGAGATGAAAAATCTTGAAACATTAAATCAAATGAAACAAATAGTAGTCTTAAAACATTGAATAAATAATGTAACAAAAATAGTCTTGAAACATTGAACCAAATGAAATAAAGAGTCTCTACTTTTAAATTTGTTCTTATCTCTAATGTGGCTTAAGGGTATTTCAATTCTCTTCATAGAATGCGCCACATGACCGAACCTCAGCAACCTACCAAACACTTTCTCAACCACTTTATTCTCATAACCAAATATGGAGACCTTGATCACAAACACCCAATTAATTATTTCAATGAAATTAAGCAAATCATTTGTAAGTATTAACATAAAGAGAACATGATTAAACAAAGATAAATTTTCTAAAAACACATTCATTTTTCAAAATTCAATTGTCTTTAGTTGGAATTTCGTATACTTTAAAAAAAAAAAAAGCGAAAAACACTTTTAAATCACCATTGATTTTTGTTTTTATCACTATGGTTCATACCACACAAAATAGCAGTAAAATAAACTTACAAAGAAACAAAAAATTATGAATTCTAACACAAAATTTATTAAAAAAAATAGCTAACTTCATAAATAATCAATTAGAGTGTTTCTTTTTCTTTTTCTTTAGTTCTAAAAAAATACATTTATAATTTTCTCAAACCAAAATCTCAAACACCCAAAGACTCCAAGCGAATCATAATCTTCACAAAATCTACAATGTCTGACTTCAACATCAAAACCGTAAGCTACTGTCACTAAATAAAAAATGCAAGCCCCCTTCCTTGGTTATAGCCTACTCATATGGGTTACGATCAGATGATACTACAATGGGTATGAAAGGCTATGGACATGTGTATATAAATGAGTAGAAGTGAAAAGGTTGAATGGAAATGTAAAGAGTTTTTTGTGTGTGTGAGAGATCAAAAGTCTTGAAACATTGAACCAAATGAAATAAATAGTCTTAAAACATTGAATAAATAATGTAATAAAAATAGTCTTGAAACATTGAACCAAATGAAATAAAGAGTCTCTACTTTTAAATTTGTTCTTATATCTAATGTGGCTTAAGGGTATTTCAATTCTCTTCATAGAGTATGCCACATGGCAGAACTTCATGCTCTCTCGCATGAGGTCTCTGCTTTTATATATATATATATATATATATTGATGATTGATTTATTGCCAATGTGGATAGCTATGACCATTTTGTTTTGTTAAGTTTGTCTAACAATTTTTTATTTATTTTTTATTTTTTATGTAGTTGTTATTATCTATTAATTTGTTATTATTTTTATAAAAATATTTTAAACTAAATGAATAAACTTAACTCATTGGTACTGTATTAATTATTGACGCATACCACCACTCTCATTCATACATAAAATAATACACTACGTGTCTATTTAATCAATCAAATGCTTGAACAATCACTAACTTTACAATTTTTCTTGAATTTTTTTGACTTTATAACAAAAAGTTATTATAACATAATAACAATATACACACATATAATAAACCCTCTATATTTCCTAATTATTAAATTATATAAAGTTATATTATATTTATATTGTACACACAAGTATCCACACACATCATTATTCACACAAATAACATTATAACAAAAAGTAATGCACACAATTAATATTAGACACACTCACACACTTATAATATAAATTTATAATAAAGAATGATACTTACAATTCACAAACACTTACTAATACTCTTAGAGTTGGAAATACTTGTAATAATGGTCTATAAGATTTAAGTCAGGGTGTGCAAAAATATTTTTAAGAATAAATTAAAGTATTAAACTAACAAAAAAAAAATATTAGAAATATATATATATATATTTTTTTTTTTGAAGTCAGGGGGTTTAAAAGCCGCCCCTGATTGTGTGTTATGGTGGATCCCAAACGCAGTTAAAAGCACAACAATTGAGATAGAATTTGACATATATGGCTCTTTGTGCCTATTAGTCTATGTTATTCCTACCAACTACTAAAATGTGAGTGACAGGAAAATTTATCTAGTTAATTGAGTTTATTTTCGTGGGTTTATTATATAAAATTACAATTATTCATTTTAAAAAAGTGTACTTAACAAATAAACTAAAGAAGCAATGGAAATAATCTCATCCAGCTTTGATCTTAGAATGGTTGGTGTTAGTCAAACCATTATATCCTTGGGTTAGCATTGGTGCGAGATGTCTCTTTTTCTGTAATTTCTGATAATAGAAAGGAGCAGTTGAAAGATTATAATCAACAAGTAGAATGGTTGGTGTTTTTTACTCAAACCATTATTTTCCTTTGAGGTTACAATTGGATTGGGGCGTCTTTTCTTGTATTGTTTGTAACTTTATATGACGAAAATTCAATGCGGGTCAAGGTTTTTTTTTTTTTTTTCAGCCAGTGAAAGGAACTTTACTTCCTAAAAATAAATAGTAAATCTGGTGGACGTTGCTTACTTGTTTCTAAAAATGAAGATAACAAAAAAAAAGAAAAAGAAAAAGCAAAGACAAATTTGACTAGTTGATATGAAGTTTAGTTCCCAAAAATATCTGAATGGAATGAAGGGGAAATTTGGTGGGTCATTTCTCGTGATGTTTGTAACTTTTTTCTGTGGAAGGAAGTCAAGGAACAACGAAGTTTGAGTCCCAAAAGTTGAGTGCTAAAAGAGAAGATGAAAGAAGGACCATAGGACAGCTGATTTTAATGGGGTGGTTGAATTGCGTGTTGTGGTTGATACCACACAGTTATTGCGTCTTCCAATAGGCACAATAAAATTTGGCTTGTAAAATTGTTTTCCTTTTTAGGCCTTATTTGAATATCACTTATTGTTAAAAATTGAAATTGAAAACTAAAAACTGAAAACACTGTAACAAAATAATTTTTAAATGTGTGAATAGTATCGAAGGACTCAATTTTAACTTAAAATTTGCTGAATTTCGTACTTATGGATATTGTGAACAATGCACAAAGACCACAAAAAAAAACGTAGCCGTTGAGAAATGCGCAAAATGTGCTTCCCAAACTCACACTTAATAGCTGATGTGACATTATCATTTAAGGTTTTTGTCTGTAGATTAATATCATTTTATAATATAAGTTATTTGGTAGAAAATTAAATGGTTTAGATAAAATGAAATCTACGTATTAGAGTACTTTAAAAAAATCTAAAAATCTTGATCCGACTAAGTAGAAAATCTTGTGACGGCTACACAATCTTGACGTGATAATCACTCCATAAGTACAAATTTTTGTAGGTTGGGAAATAAGGGTTGTGATTCATATATTTAGGAAAGAGCTTCACACACATACATACACTTAGTATTCAAGTAACAATTTTGAATGACATAGTTATAATTAATTTCAACATTATGGGACCCACAAGATGTTAAAAAAAACATTAAAAAATACACTTTTGTTAAAAAAAAAAAAAAAAAAAAAAAAAAAAAAAAACTTATGCAAACCACTGGAGTGTGTGATTTCATTTTTTTTTTTTTTTTCAAAAAAGCTATAAAAATACAGCATAAAACACAAACTTTTTATATTATGAATACTCAAAATATAATTTTTTTTTTTAAATTTACTATACTTTTTAATTCCAAATTCCAAAACAAACGAGCTTAGGGACCCAAGTGAACACTAAATACCTCATCACATCACACCCGAAATGAATTAATAAATCTTTAAAAAGTCATAGGCTGAACTGTTTAAGAACTTGGGCCGAGTGTAAGAAATGAGCCTTTCGTGATATTTGGATACTGGAGTTTAATGGTGTATTAAGGGAACGACTTGATGACCCGTTAAATTTGGTTGATGAAGGATTGCGAGTTTTTGTAAGTTATTGAGCCTTCCTAGCAACTTCTTAAATCAAATCAGAGCCGTTCAATCTTTTTTCATGGTTTGGGTTTTTATGAACCCACTAGAATAAGAAAATTTGTAAGGGGAAGAAATTGATAATAACATTCATGTAACTTGCTTTAGGAGAAGTGGAGAACATAGTTGTTGACTTGTAAAGGCTAACTACATGAGGATTCTTTTAAAATGAGACAAATCAAGAGACAGATGTCTCATAATGTTTGTAACTATTTTCTGTGGAAGGAAGTGTCAAGTAACAAGTTTAGGTTCCAAAAGTAAAAATCAAGAAATCGAGTGGTAGACTGGTAGTTGATTACTAATGAAGGGGTAAAAATTGGCATGACGGACCTTCCCCATAATGGGCTTGACGGATCTTAGCCCATGGGCCGATAATGGGTAGGCCTAAGGCATAGCAGGAATCCTAACTTAAAATAGTTGTTACACACGCTTGAAATCCGGTAGAATCCCAAAGGAAATCGGAATCCTAGTACGAGGAGAATTCTGGAAGATACACGCGTTAGTGGAAAGATCCTCTCTACAAGGAAATGTCTTGTCCACCACGTTTGGGATTACTCAAGAGGATTCCCATAAGGAAAAGACTTCTACATCAAGGAAGAGAGGCCAACTTTCTACCACTATAAAAGCCCCAATACCCTCACAAATCAAGGTACGTATAATTTACCCCTCTCTAGCATTCTAGAGTTGAGAATAGTTCTAACTTGACCTTTGGAGGGTATTTGGCCGGCACCACACCGGTGCCCTCTGTTAGATCACTTCTTTCTTCTTGCAGGTTGATAGTTCAAGCGTGTGAGGATCGTGTAGCTCACTGGTAATTTTACGGCATCATCAATTGGCGCTGTCTGTGGGAATATCGAGCTTAGCCAGACTATCGCTTCCCTGACATAAGAGTTGCATGGTACTCACTCGCTTGATGGCTTCCACCAACAACATTCAAGGGGATGAGCCGCCAAGATCTACTGCATTAGAGAGGCAGGTCCAAACTCTCATGGCAGCAGTAGAACGTCTCACAAAACAGAACCATGATTTGGAGGAGCAGTTACGCCAAAGGGACGCAAGACATAACGTTCAGGAGGAAAACCAAGAAGGTACCAGTGCTGAACGAAGGGACCAAGAGAAGCCAGAGGGCAGAAACGCCCCAAGCAGACTAGAGCGGCAAAACATGAGCCTTCCATCCCTCATGGATTCGGCCCTTCCACCTATTGTCGCAGAGATGCAGGCAATGAAGGAACAGATGGAGGTCATGATGAATGTCCTCAAGGGACGAGTGTCCAATGATCTTGATGACCTAGTAAACAGAACCGACTCACCGTTCACTACCTCCGTAAACTCATTCCCCCTGCCACAAAAGTTTCGCATGCCCCAGATTGAAAGCTACGACGGGGTCAAGGATCCCCTCGATCATCTAGAGACTTTCAAGACCCTAATGCACCTTCAAGGGGTACCAGACGAGATCATGTGTAGGGTCTTCCTGACGATGCTGAAGGGCCCTGTGAGAATTTGGTTCAGTAGATTAACGCCAAGCTCCATCAATACTTTCAAGGAATTGAGCGCCCAGTTCACCTCGTACTTTATTGGGGGACATAGGTACAAAAGGTCTATTGTGTGCTTAATGAGCATCAAGCAGCGAGAAGACGAGACACTGCGGTCCTATATAACTCGTTTCAACAAGGAGGCCCTTTCAATTGACGAAGCGGATGATAAGATACTTGTAGCTGCATTCACTAATGGATTGCGGAAGGGTAAGTTTTTGTTTTCTTTATACAAAAATGACCCGAAGACCATGACGGACGTACTTTATAGAGCCACCAAATACATGAATGCAGAAGATGCGTTGTTGGCCAGCGATGAGAAGCCCAGGACGAGGGAAAGACAGGAGGACACACGACAGGATAGGAGGCGAAAGATTGCTAGAATCGGAGATCAACGAGATGAAAGGCACCCTAGACCCCCCACTGGGAAGTTCACCAACTTCACCCCATTAACCGCCCCGATAGATCAAGTCTTAATGCAGATCGAGGAAGAAGGAGCACTGACGTTCCCTGGTAAACTAAAGGGAGACCCCAACAAGAGGTCAAGGGATAAGTATTGCCGCTTCCACCGTGACCACGGGCACGACACAGCCAACTGCTACGATCTAAAGCAGCAGATTGAGGCCCTTATTAGACAAGGTAAGCTACAGAGGTTTGTAAGCAAGGAAAGAACCGATCTGCCCCAGGAGCAGGCCCCACGAAGGGAGAATGAGCACCCTAAACCACCTATGGGGACATAAGAATGATTGTAGGGGGCACAACCGCTACCGGATCTTCCAAAAAAGCCAACAAAACCTACCTCAAAATGGTCCATAGTGTCCAACTTACGGGATCCGTACCTAAGATACCACGAATAGATAATCCAGTTATCGGATTTTTAGAGGATGATACTCGGAGGCTTCACCATCCTCATGATGACGCACTTGTGGCCAGCTTGTAAATAGGGGATTATAACATGCATTGGGTCATCGTCGACAACGGCAGCTCAGCGGACATCTTATACTACCCGACATTCCAACAAATGAGGATTGATAGGGAACGATTAACCCCAACAAATGCCCCACTTGTGGGATTTGGGGGAACAAAGGTGTTCCCCTTAGGTGTAATTACACTATCTGTGACGGCAGGTGACTATCCTCGGCATATCACTAAGGAAGTAATGTTTCTCGTAGTCGACTACTCGTCTGCCTACAATGCCATTCTCGGACGGCCCACTCTCAATTCCTGGAAGGCGGCAACTTCAACATACCACTTGATGATTAAATTCCCGACGAAGTATGGGGTAGGAGAACTGCGGGGAAATCAAATAGCAGCACAGGAATGCTATATTGCCATGCTAGAGATGGAGGATCAACAACAAACGATGTGTATCGAAGAGCAACGAGCACTAGCAGAGCCAATTGAAGAGCTGGAAGAGGTAAGCCTTGATGACTCGCGGCTGGAACGGACGACCAGAATTGGCACACTAGCTAGTTGGCCAGTGCGCCAAATGCTCACAACTTTCTTCAGAGATAACAAAGGCGTGTTCGCCTGGAGTCACGAAGACATGCCAGGAATTAACCCCACAGTCATGGTCCACAAGTTAAATGTGTCGTCCTCATTCCCTCCAATCCGACAAAAGAAACGAGTGTTCGCCCAGGAGCGGGACAAGGCCATAGCTGAGGAAGTTTGAAAATTACTAGAGGCAGGTTTCATCTGGGAAGCATATTACCTCGACTGGTTGGTGAACGTCGTCATGGTTAAAAAGGCCAACGGAAATTGGAGGATGTGCGTAGATTTCACAGATCTTAACAAGGCTTGCCCTAAAGACAACTACCTGCTCCCACGGATAGATACCTTGGTAGATTCAACTGTGAGACACCAGCTCCTAAGTTTCATGGACGCTTTCTCGGGCTACAAACAGATCAGGATGGATGAATCTGATCAAGAGAAGACCTCCTTTGTCACAAGCCAGGGATTATTCTGCTACAAGGTGATGCCTTTCGGATTCAAAAATGTTGGGGCAACATACCAAAGGTTAATGAACAAGATGTTTGCGCACCAGATCGGAAGGAATGTACAAGTTTATGTTGACGACATGTTGGTAAAGAGCCTGCGTGAAGTTGATCACCTAGACGACCTCAGGGAGACGTTTGACACACTCCGATCATTCAACATGAAGCTGAATCCAAACAAGTGCGCATTCGGAGTGACGGCCGGGAAATTCTTTGGCTTCATGGTGTCTCAAAGAGGTATAGAGGTCAACTCGGAAAAAGTACGGGCCATAATGGAGTTAGAGCCATGAAGGACGGTTAAGGAAGTTCAAAGTTTGAACAGAAAGGTTGCAGCCTTGAACAAGTTCGTCTCAAGAGCGACGGACAGGTGTTTACCCTTCTTCCGCACTCTAAAGAAATCATTCGAATGGACAGACGAATGCCAGACGACATTTAACGACTTAAAGGCATACCTTTCATCCCCACCGCTGCTCAGTCCATCCAAGCCAGGAGAAGAGCTTTACCTGTATTTTGCTGTCTCACACACCGCTGTAAGCACAGCTCTGGTAAGAGAGGAAGACGGATCTCAAAGCCAGTCTACTTTACTAGTCGAGCACTCAGAGGGGCAGAAAAGAGGTACCCTCAGATGGAGAAGTTGGCTTTCGCGTTGATAGTCGCAGCGTGAAAACTTAAGCCATACTTCCAAGCGTGCACCATTGTTGTCTTGACAGACAAGCCCTTGAGGAAAGCTATGAGTGGTCTAGAGGCTGCAGGAAGAATGGCATTATGGGCAGTAGAGCTTAGCGAATTTGACATCCAGTACCATCCGAGGACGCTATAAAAGGGTAGGTAGTAGCTGACCTTATCCCAGAATTCACCTTTGGAGACGGCCAGGGGGCAGGGGAGAAAAGACAGTGGAACATTTATATAGACAGATCTTCTAACAGACGAGCAGGAGGAGCCGGCGTAGTGATCCAATCCCCTGAGGGAGATAAGATCCAATGCATGATTCGACTAGATTTCCCCACGACCAACAACGAGGCGGAGTATGAAGCCTTGGTGGCAGGGCTAGACCTCGCAAAGGCTGCGGGGGCGGAAAACATAGTCGTACACTGCGATTCACAGGTTGTAACGAGTCAAATTAATGGCAGCTACGAATGCAAAAATGAGAGGATGAAGAGGTATATAGAAGAAGTAAAATACCGAATCGGCGACCTTGAAGTCAGATTTGTTCAAATCCCAAGGGAAGAAAATGAATGTGCCGACCATCTAGCAAAAGCTGCCTCAGCCGAATTTATGCTTGTCCCCGAACAGGTATTATCATTCGTTCAACTCTCCTCACTGATCGATGACGGAATGTGTATGCAGGAAGTAGACTATGAATGCAATTAGACTACGCCATTGATATTCTATCTAAAAACCGGCGTGTTACCGGACGAGAAGAACGCTGCAAGAAAATTGAAGGTCTAGGCAGCATGGTTTGTGCTGATGAAAGATGTCTTATACAAAAGAGGGTTCACTCGACCATACCTGAGGTGTTTAGGCCACGAGGAAGCACATTACGTAATGAGAGAAGTCCACGAGGGTATCTGCGAAAACCACTCGAGCGCATGATCATTAGTACACAAGTTGATCAGAGCCAGATACTACTGGCCTACAATGCTGAAGGACGTGCAAGCTTATGTCAAGTCCTACGACAAGTGTCAGAGGTTCAGCAATTTCATCAGACAACCGTCCGAAGAACTGACACCCATGACGGCACCTTGGCTGTTCGCACAATGGGGACTAGATATAATGGGCCCATTCCCAATGGCGATCAGGCAACTAAAGTTCCTAGTAGTTGGCATAGATTACTTCACTAAGTGGGTAGAAGCAGAAGCCTTAGCCACCATTACGGAGAAGAACATCCGAAGTTTTGTCTGGAGAAATATCATATGCAGGTATGGGATACCCAGAGTGCTGGTTTTTGACAACGGTAAGCAATTCGACAACAGTGCATTCAGAGACTTCTGCTCGGAACTTGGGATCAAGAACCATTACTTGTTGCCAGCACACCCACAGGCTAATAGGCAAGTCGAAGTCACGAACCGGTCCTTACTCAAGATAATCAAGACCCGGCTCAAGGGGGCAAAGGGTATCTGGCCGGACGAACTACCAAGCGTTCTATGGGCATACTGGACTACAACAAGAACACCCACTGGAGAAATGCCATTTCGACTAGTATACGGATGTAAAGCTGTCATTCCCGCAGAAGTGGGGCTCGCAAGCTATCGGGTGGAGAACTATGACGAGGATAAGAACGAGGAAGCCATGCACCTTCAACTCGACCTGGTGGACGAAGTAAGGATGGCAGCGGAGCAAAGGTTGGCGCGATATCAGAATCTCATGGCAAAACACTACAACTCCAACGTCAGGCATAGGGACTTTCAGGTTGGCGATCTTGTACTACGGAAGGTAATGGGCGCCACTAGAGATCCTTCGCAAGGGAAACTCGACCCCAACTGGGAAGGACCCTACAGGATCGTATCATGGTAGAGGAAGGGCACCTACCACCTCGAGACTCTGGACGGACAAAAGATGCAACACCCATGGAACACAGAGCATTTACAGAAATACTACCAGTGGAAACAATATGAAGAATAGCGACAATCCCCTATTCCCCAGTTTATTTAATTTTAGCTACAATTACTACTAGTTTTCTTTTAATAATTTTTGCTACTATATTTTGTGCCTTTTTAAGCCCAAGGGGCATGTACTTTTTCCCTACAAACGTATTTTAAAGAGGAATTATTCAAACACAGTGTTTTTCTACTTGAATTCTCACAAAGCTCAAAAGTAAACAAGATAAAATATCTACCAAGTCCGCAAAGTGGACGGATCACCCATAGGGTGAAAATATTCACAAAGTCCACAAAGTGGACGGATCACCCATAGGGTGAAAATATTTACAAAGTCCGCAAAGTGGACGGTTCACCCTATAAATATTCACAAAGTCCACAAAGTGGACGGATCACCCATAGGGTGAAAATATTTACAAAGTCCACAAAGTGGACGGATCACCATAGGGTGGAAATATCTACCAAGTCCGCAAAGTGGACGGATCACCCATAGGGTGGAAATATTTACAAAGTCCACAAAGTGGACGGATCACCATAGGGTGGAAATATTTACAAAGTCCGCAAAAGTGGATAGATCACCCATAGGGTGAAAATTGTAAGTCCACAAAGTGGACGGATCATCCTAGACGGGCGGCAGTCAAAGCCTATAAATAGATGAATGAAAATAAATTACACTAAGTAGGCGAATCGTCCCTGACAGGGGAAAACTCCTTAAGTCAATAAAAATGGACGATTAGAACAAAATCAATGAAATAGACGGGTAGTCTTGGACCAATAGCGTTTAATATACAAAATCCACTAGTTGAGTAATGACTAGCCCATAAAATGGACGGATGACAACAAATTCTAATTGGACGGACACAAGCCCATCAACTGCACGGATCACCCCTTTAGGAGAATTTCCAAGTCCACAATAAGGGACGGGATAAACTACTTAAGTATTCAAGTAGGACGGATCGTTCGAAAACAAAAACTATACAAGTTCATAAAAATGGCCAGTTCTCCGTATATTAAACAACTTGAGAGGACGGATATTTATGCATCATTCAAATAATAAAGATTAATGTAGCAGACATAAAGTTGTAAAAAGCAACATTGACGGATAAAACCCTCAAAGGGTAATTGTTTAATACACAAAATTAAGAATGGATTGTTCACAAAAAAAAAAAAAAAAACAATCTACTTTTTTGGGTCGGCATCTTGAACATTTTTTACTAGAGCTGATTCTCCGTCGCCTTGAGCTGCCTCCTTAGCAAAGAGGTCATCTGTATTCTCTGAGGCGATGGGCAAAGCAGAAGTCTGGCCTTGGTCGTCAACATTTATCATGGACACATCCAGTTCAGGGTAGGCTTTCTTAACTTGACGGAGTGCATCATCAAAACCTTGTAGGAATGAATCCCCCAGCTCGCCTAATAAAGTATCGGAATCACGATACTCTCGAACCACTACCTCCTTAGCTTGACAGAGTTTTTCCTTCAAGTCTTGGATTTCCTTTTCTTTGACCTCCAAGGCCTTCCCCGCCTTATCCGTCTTTTGTTCAAGCTCCTTCCTTACCTGCTCTGAAAGGTCAAATTTCTTCTCCATAGTGGACTTCCACTTTTTAAGTTGACCCAGCTCATCCTCCATCTGCTTTGCCTTTGCCCGTACACGTTCCAAAGCCGCCTCACGGTTATTAGGCCCTTCATCATGACCAAGGACTGGAACAAACAAGTTAAGAGTGTTAGACAAAAACTAAGTAGAGTGGACGGGTGTAAATCGACGGACAAAAATTACCTATGCAACAGCAAAGAGACCCGTCTCCCCCATTGCCTCAGTCGAGTGATTGCCCGAATCCTCGTAGTCCTCCGACGAAATAATAGAAGAAAGCTTCTCCAGGGCATATTTGGAGTCGTCACGAAGGAGAGGAGGAGGCTTCTCTTGGCTTATGGACGGGGCCTTTATTAAACCCTTGCCTGACCCATGCTTTACTAGGGCGACGGTCTTCACACCCTCAGCCATCAACCCTACGACGGGTTCCAGAGAGACTTTCTGCTGCTTAAGTGGACGGTCAGATTTGGACGGAGGTTTTCTTTTTATCGACGGAGCCGTCCCTTTAGGAACCACCTCGCAGGACTCTTTTCTTTTGACAGCTTGTGATTTTATTAGCGCCCTCCTTTTAGCGTTGTCCATCTCTGCAAAGAAGGACGGGTAAAGTTATTAACTGAGTTGAAGCCATTTATGCAAAATAAAGGTTGACGAACTTACGTTTGTGAATTTTTTCGTTATAACTGACGGCTTCCGGCGTGGGTTCAGGACCGTCACAATACCAGTGGATGTTATTTGGATTTACCAACTTCGCCCAAGTCCTTTCCTCCGGCTTGGTCTTTTGAAAAATCTTCTCGAGAAAACTAAACTCCTTGACACTAACTTGTGGACGCCGTCTACCTGCAAAAATGGACGGTTAAAAGAGAAATCATAACTGAGCAAATATAAAAGGAGTTTACAAATTAGGACGGATGCATACGAGATGGATCTAACACTCACCCGGTTGTGTCGACGGGCATATATTCCGTCTCCCCTGAACGACCCATCCACCCGTCGCCCTCTAGGAAGAAGTATCGACTCCTATTGGCAAAACTATACATTCCCCTTGACCTGTCAATTTCATCTGGATGGTAGCAATGAAGAAATTCACGCACTGTCAGCCTCCTAGCACCATCTGTCATAGCACCATAAAGAATCTCCATTGCTATGAAGACCCTTCAGGCGTTCGGGGATATCTGGGTGACGGACAGACCCAAATTCTTTAGAAGTTCTCTATGCAGGGTACTTAACGGAAACCTAAGTCTCACCTTCAACATCTATTCGTACACTCCGACACCTTTTACCCCCTCATAATAACATTTCTCTAAAATGTAGGATAGATGGATTGAAATGTAGTCTGGAATTTGAAAAATGGCCCTAAATGTGCTGAAGTGTTTCTTCTTGATGACGGATGTGAATTTATACACCGTCCACTCTGGTAGCATGATGAACTCCCTAAGTCCATCAGCACTAATGACGGATCTCAATGGTTGATCCTCGCCGTCCTCAGAAATATCCTCTAGCTCAGCCATCTCCATATCCTCATTTGTTGAGGAGGAGGAAGAGGCGGACGGACTCCTCTCTTCACCCGAACTCTCTTGGTCTTTATGACCGGACGAGTATACTTCCTCGTAATCCGCCCCGTCACGAACTACTAACTAATTACTTGACGCACTAGACATTGCCTACAATTGACGACAAAACCTAAGACTGACGGATCTAGGAGTGTTGACGGGTGTGTATGAAAGTCTAACAAAATGAAAAGCACAAATTCAAGACTTGTAAAATAATAATAATACTCACCAAGTCTGAGTAACTGAAGGTCAACGGTTGTATAGATGACGGGTACAGATATTTGACGGAAAGCTCTCTGACAAGGTTGACGATGGCGCTCTGACAATATGTTTTAGCTGAAAAATGGAGAAATGAGGGAGGAGAAGTGTAGTATATATATGTGAAATGCACGGAAGACGAAGCGACGCTTCGATCCGGGACAAAATCCAATCAAAATGTGACATGTGTCGTACCTCATAAATGCTTGACAACTTGTCAACAAATGATCGCAGTTCTTGTCGTCCTCCTGGAAAACTGTCAACTCCAAAAACCTTCAACTGTCAAAAAACCTTCAACCGTCAAAAAACCTTAAACCGTTAATCCCAAAGAATATTGAACCGTCACCCTATTAGTCCGTTCACCTAATCATGACGGACTATAGGGTGAAGGGGGCAGCTGAAGGGGTAAAAATTGGCATGACGGACTTTCCCCATAATGGGCTTGATGGATCTTAGCCCATGGGCCGATAATGGGTAGGCCCAAGGCATAGCAGGAATCCTAACTTAAAATACTTGTTACACACGCTTGAAATCCGGTAGAATCCCAAAGGAAATCGGAATCCTAGTACGAGGAGAATTCCGGAAGATACGCACGTTAGTGGAAAGATCCTCTCTACAAGGAAATGTCTTGTCCACCACGTTTAGGATTACTCAAGAGAATTCCCATAAGGAAAAGACTTCTACATCAAGGAAGAGAGGCCAACCTTCTACTACTATAAAAGCCCCAATACCCTCACAAATCAAGGTATGCATAATTTACCCCTCTCTAGCACTCTAGAGTTGAGAATAGTTCTAACTTGACCTTTGGAGGGTATTTGGTCGGCACCACACTGGTGCCCTCTATTAGATCACTTCTTTCTTCTTGCAGGTTGATAGTTCAAGCGTGCGAGGATCGTGTAGCTCACTGGTGATTTTACGGCATCATCAACTAAAAATGAAGATGAAAGAGATAGGACAGCTGATTTTAATAGGGTGGCTGAATTGCGCGTTGTGGTTGATCCCCCATAGTAATTAGTCTTCCAAAAGGCACATTTACAATCTAACTTGTAAAGTTGTTTTCCTTTTTAATAGCTGATATGACATTATCATTTATGGTTTTTCTAGGTGGATTAATGACATTTTATAACGTAAGTTATTGGTTAACAAATTGAATGGTCCAGATTAAATCAACTCTACGTGGTAGAGTACTCTAAAGAGCTCTAAAAATCTTTATCCGACTAAGAAATGTAAGGCTTAGGTGCGTTTGATAGAAAGATTTAAACTACAGTTCTCAATTTTTAAGTGCTAAAAATTATGACTGTTACGTACTCTTGGCGTGATAATCATTCCACAAGTACAAATTCTTGTGGGTTGGGGAATAAGGGTTGTGATTCATGTCTCTAAGAGGGGATTTCACACACATATATACACTTAGTTTTCAAGTAACAGTTTTGAATTACATAGTTATAATTTATTTCAAAATCATGGGACCCACAAGATGTTGAAAAATACGTAAAACACACTTTTGTTATTAAAAAAAAAAAAAGAATACTTATGCAAAACACTTGAGTGTGTGATTTTAGTTTTTTTCAAAAAAGTTATAAAAATATGGTATCAAACACAATTTTTTACATTATGAATACTCAAAATATACTTTTTTTTAAAAAAAATTTACCATACTTTTTAATTCCAAATTACTACCAAACCAAACGGACTTAGGGACCCAGACATTATGGAGTGAATACTAAATGCCTCATCACATCACACCCCAAATGAATTAATAAATCATTAAATAATCATAGGTTGAACTATTTAAGAACTTAGGCTTAGTGTAAGTAATAGGCCAATCGTGAGCTTTATTTGGATCATAGGAGTTCAGTGGTCCATTAAGAGAATGACTTGATGACCCATTAAATTTGGTTGATAAAGGATTGTGAGTTTTTGTAAGCTATTGCTTCTTGAATTGGAATGTTTCTATCTGTCTATGGTGTTTCTTACCAACTTCTTGAAACAAATTAGAGTCGTTCAATCCTTTTTTCATGGTTTACGTTTCTCCTGGCCTTGGAATCTTGTTTTTTCAATGGGAATTTGGGTATTTTATGAACCCAACGGAGTAAGAACATTTCTAAGGGAAAGAAATTGATGATAACGTTCATGAAACTTTTTTTTTTTTTTTTTTTTTTTTTTTTTTTTTACGGTGGTACTTTGAGAGACAGTAATGGGACATGGGTTACAAGTTTTGGTAGAGCTATTGTGTGGGTTCTTTTTTTCTTAGCACACAGGTCCAAGTAGAGATAAGGATCCTGGGCCAAATACTTATTGTTTTAAGGGACTGGGCATGGTTCACCGCAGCTAATTAGGCAGATTTTGAACCAGGTGGTGCACAAAGTATGAATCCTACAACACATACATCCTAACATACAAGAAATATATGCATTGAACATCAAGAAACAGCAGAGGAATGAAATGATAAAAAAAGAACATAAAATAAAGCATTAGGGATCCTTATAATGTAAAATATTTTATTTCTTTCTTGATTGTGTAATACACTATGCTCACTAGGACGTGTTACAAGATCCAAATAAGTTCAAAAATCACAGACTTAGATGGCTCTTCAGGCTTCTAAGACTTATAAAGTTCGAATCCCTTTGAATCCAAGTGTGTGTTCTCTAGTGGCTGTTTAAGGATACTGGACGGTATTTCCCTCCCTTTTCTCTCTTTTTTGAATTTTGATAGAGTTTTCTCAATGGTTTTTACTCTAATTCACTGTTGCTGAATGCCTTTCACTATTGGCTACTTCCCCTTTTTTAGTGCCATCCTAGGGTTTCTGGGGTACCTCTGGTTCCCTCCATTTGCTCTCCAGGGTAACAGAACCAATGTTGTGCCAGCAACATTGGTGGCTGGTCCCTTCCTCTTTCCTTGTTACTTTCTTCTTTTGAGGTTCCTTCTTCAAAAAGTCTCTTGTCGACTTTCCCCTTCTGGGGGGTCATAGAAGGCTGGCATTCGCTCTTTACTTCTCTAAAACTTCTAGATTCCACTTTTTCAAACCCACCTTTTGGCTTCTTTCCCTTTTGTCATTTTTCGCAAGTGAGCTGATTCCTTTCTGCCAGGTTGAAAGTTTCTCAGCCATCTTCCTTCATGGTTCTTTATTCTGGGTTCCTCGAGGTACCAGCCCCTTGTTCCTGGATTGTTGGTTCCCAAGCCCTTTGATCCCTTTTCTGCATCATTATGTGGTTGATAGGGACATATCTGTTCTTGTTCTTTGTGTTTCTTGGTATGCCCCCTTGAACTGTCTCAATCCCAACCTGGCTTTGCTGTATGTCCCAAGGATCCCAAGCACCTAGGAATCCCCAGGTATCCTGGCCTAGTTCTTTTCCCAGGCTCCCCAGTGATTTTCTAGCCTTTGAGGGCTGGGCTGGACTTTTCCTTCTTCCTTGATCCATGGGGTCCGAAACTTGCCCATTCATGGATTTAGGCCCTTCCTTGTGGACCTATAATGGGTTTGGACTTCTCCTTTTTATTGGAAGCCCAAATGCTTTATATATTTTAGGCTTCAATCCTTTGCTTTGTTTTGGGCTTTGGTATAACATTGTGATTTTTTGAACCTCAACAGCTATTAAGAGTCACTACTAGTGTGATGGCTAAATTTTGGGTTCTTGTTAGAGATTGTCTCACTAAGGAAAAATTGAGATTAATATCTTTGTAACATAACTTCAAGGATCCCACAAGCTTTGTACATAAGAAGAGAGAGGGATGATATTAGTGTCTTTATAAGGATAATAAGTTGGTCGAGCAATAGAGAGGTCTTTTGAGAAATGGGCTGTAACACCACATAATTTTGATACCAATTTAATTCTTATACGTAAATTAAAAAGGAGGCCTACAATTAAATGGATTTAATTGATTTGGGCCTAAGATATTAAAAATAAGATAAATACTATGGTATTTGAAGCCCAAGTGAGGTGGCATAAGTAAATATATGGGCCTTGATAAACTTTTAAAAACCCTAGCCTTTTACTTCTTAAGTTACACGTGTATATACATAAGAAGGTTCCTTTTATTTCAGTTGCAACACACGATTAAGTTTTTCTTTTCTTCCATGTGGTTGTGCGTGGAAACTTACAGGTTTGATTTTCTCATGCTCTAAATTTAAGATGTTTGAATATTCAATAGCTAGCAATTGTCATGAACCTAGACTATCATTATATTAATAGAAAAAAAAGGCTTTTATAATTGTTATTATATGAGATTAGGAATGGTCAATATGACTGTATGTCAGGAAATGGTACTCCACAGGCTTTGAAATTGTACCTAATAGAGTAATAGGCTTGGTCCTTATCAATTCAAGTTTGTCACCATGTGAAAGGGAAAAGGTTGCTTTATGGTTGATATTTATCTTCTTATCATCCTTCTAGTGACATGTATTCAACTCTAAATTATTGTAGAAGGCAGCAATGCTTTTCAAGCCTAGAATATCTTGTTAGCCCTATAACGTAGGAATAAGAAATTATATATTATTTAAATTAAACAATTTGCCATCCACGCACTGCCATTGTTCAGAAAATTGACTAGCAATATCTTATGTTTTATGGCATCAAGGGATTTATGGTGGCAGATATAGGCAAACACTATAATTAGAATAGTTGTGAAAATTTTGGAAACTTGATTGACAAGTTCAGGCATCAAATGGGGCATTTCAATGCTCCCATTTATCAATTTAATAACTGCAATCCCAAGTAGTGATGACCACGAATTCAATAGCCAAGCCCACTGACAAAGCTGAAATGTATTTCAAAGAAACTAGACACCTCCGTAAGCCTTAATAATGATAGGTTAAACTATTTAAGTGTGAAAACTAATTTTAAGTGGGAAATTGTGTATTGATGGACATATCTTTGGTGTTGATAGGATCTAATTCTACTGATTTGTTATGATTCAAGGGAGGTCGGTTTCATATTTTTCAACTAAGAGGTAAGTGATATTTACTAATTTTGGGGGTTTTCCCAAAACAGTGTTGATTATTAAACTATTTTATATCAAAGAAATATGTTGATATTCTATATATAAATTGAGATTTTATAAATGTTTGATGTGCACATTGACTATTCGTTTTATGAAAAACTTGTGGGACAACCTAAATTTATTTAGACTTGTATTTGTGAATATATCATTATATTTTTGAGAATTATGAATGGATTATTTTTGTGAGTATATTGAATATGTTTTGAAAACCTATGGCAAATCGTGATTAAAAGCTCAGTATTGTATTTAGCCCTTAGTAAAGGACAATCATACTGCAGCTAGTCCTTAGCAAGGGACGGTCCCAGAAAAGTAGACAGTGCACATTTGATAGCTCCTTAGAAAGGGAGTATACTATTAAGGATCCAAAAAGGAAGCTCCTTAGCAAGGGAGTGCACCTTTAGGTTCCAAAGGAGCCACCCTTAAGAAAGGGGATGAAAAAGAGGTTCTAGTCCCAAAAAGGGGACAACACAACCCTGTCAATGGGGTGTAAACGTTGACTACGAGAAAAGCCTAGGAAATTGTTTATATGATGGTATGGATATATCTGTTATGATAGCTCACAATATAAAGATATTTTTTTTTTATATGAAATATTTGATGATAAAATATTGATGAGTTACAAGTTATGAATTTGTTGTAAGAATTATTTATTTGAAAGGTTTGTTCCCACACTCTAATGTTAGCAAATTCCACTTATTGAGTTATCTCACCTCCCTTTATTTCCCCTTAGAGATACGTTAGAGGGATTATTGGAGTAGAGATTCCTGGAAGACAATAGTTAGGAATTATTTTGTGGAACTAAGGATTTTATTATTATTTTTATGGTATTAAACTTTTTACTGGAGAATTATTTGAGAATATTTTGTCTTTGGTAGATTAGAGCTCTGACATTTGTGATGAGAATTTAGGTTGTTGGTTACTTTTATTTAATATTTTTTTTTATGGATTATTTAGATTGAATTGACTTTTATTGCTTATGATTTTGGGGTGTTACAATTGTGGTATCAGAGCTTCGGATATGATTCTGTAGACACTTGAAAACTAGGTTATGATCCTGTAGACACTTAAAACTAGTTTGTGATCTTGATTTTTTTTGTCAGAGCATTTGGCATCTAGGTTATGTTTGATGAGAAATTTTAAATAATTTTGGAAATGTTACTTCTTATGTTTAGTAGTAATAATTGTTGCACCATCTATATTTCTTGATTTCTTTGTTAACTAGGTATCATGCCACCAAAAAAGAAGAGAGTAGCTAATTCCAATAGGGAGGAACCTATTGTTAATTTGTGAAGGTCGACCAAAGCAAGGGTTGATATTGAGGTTTAAGTCACTCAAAATGTGAGAGATAATGAATGTCCTACGGTGACACGCACTGATCCTTTGGATGAAACTACAGTTCGACTATTGGACAAGTTGACCCATGCCTCTAGTAGAGGTGTAGGTAGAGTAGAGGCAAGGGCTGGTTGCTCTTTTGAGACTTTGGTGTGTAACTCTATGCTTAAGTCTTGTGTCATCCAAATTGAGGATAGGGAAATGTTAGCAGACTTAATTTTGATGGACATGTATGACTATGATGTAATTTTGGAAATAAACTAGTTGGCGGCTTATCATGCTAGTGTAGATTGTTTTAGAAAAGCAGTGGTGTTTTGGCCTCTAGGAGAACTTGAATTTCGGTTTAAGGGCTCTAGGATGCATGCTTTACCTAGGGTGATATCAGCCCTTCAAGCTAAGCGTCTATTATGAAAAGGATGCCAAGGGTACCTAGCTCATGTGGTGGACACTAGGAAAGAGGTATTGAAGTTGGATGATATCCCTATTGTTGGGTTCTACGACTTTAGGTTTAAATGTATTAGAACTTCATTTTGTAATGTTGGCAAATCATGATCAAAAAGTTTAGTCTTGTTTTAGACATGCTCAAATGTTTAGGTGTAAAGTTGGAATCGAGTGTACTGTAGGATTTATTATGTAAATTTGCTTGGCTCGATAGATCGAGAATTAGACTCGATTGATTGAAGCTTGTGTAGATTGTTTTCTGCAGAATTTTTCAATTTAGCCTAAGCCCGGATGTGTAGGGTTTTATATTTTTCCTTAAGTATAAAAGGAAAAACCCTAACCACGTTTTATTGTTGTTGTTTATGCTATGTATGTGAATCTCTTGTGAGATCTCGAGGTGTTTGCCTTCACATATACTTAGAGTCATCAAGAATCAAGATTATGTCAAGAGCTTGATGATTGGTTCGGTTGCTGCATAAATAGCTTAAAGATACACATGTAGGAGTACTTGTGGTTGTTATGAATCCAAGAAAGAAGTAGTTCGTGGACTCAGAGTTGTCACGTGGTCGTGGTAGTAAGTTTCCTACTCGAGATAGCAATAGGATGTTAGTGGTCTAAGTCGCTATTGTGTAAACTTTAATTCTTTTATAGTAGATTTGTTTTACCTTGAGGATAGTTAGGTTAAATCCTCTCCAGGTTTTTTACCGGTTTGGTTTTCCTGGGTCATCATATCTTTGTATTATTTATTTTCCGCTGCTTTATATGATATGATATTTTTATGTTAACCTAGATCTAAATAATTTACCTAAGTTAATCACTTGGCTAAATAACTAGGTTAATATGTTTGTGTTTAAGGGGTCTAAAAACATACAAGTGGTATTAGAGCGGGTAAGCTCTAGTGTTTAGATCCTTTGATCTAAAAGTTGATCCTTGACTCCTGTTGTCATGGAACACGGTTACTCTCTTGTTATCCCACCTTACTTTGATGGGAATAATTATGCTTATTGGAAAATATGGATGAAAGCATTCCTGAAATCTTTAATGAGAGAGTTTGGAATTCCGTTGAGTATGGATGGGAGAAGCCCACTACTCCTATTAGTGAGTGGCAAACTTCTCAGAAAGAAGCAGTCGCTTTAAATAGCAAAGTTATGAATGCTATTTTTAATGCTATTTCTATGGAGAAATTCAAGAGAATCTCAAATGCTATTTCTCAGAAACCTTCAGGATTGTTGCAACCACTTCCCATTCCCGAATGGAAGTGGGAGCATATATGTAGGGATTTTGTGACTAGTTTGCTAAGATCTCCTAAGGGACATGAGGCCATGTGGGTAATTGTGGATAGGATGACAAAACCAACACATTTTATTCTAGTTAAGATGAATTATTCACTTGATCAGCTAGCACAGATATATATTGATGAGATTGTGAATCTTTATGGAGTTCCAGCATCAATTATGTTTGATCGAGACCCAAGATTCACCTCAAAGATTTGGGAAAGCCTACATAAAGCTTTGGGTACTAATCTTAGCTTTAGTATAGCCTTCCACTTGCAAACAGATGGACTATCTGAAAGGACTATTCGTACTTTGGAGGATATGTTAAGGGCTTGTGTATTGGATTTCAAAGGAAGTTGGAAAAAGTACTTGTCTATAGTGGAATTTTTCTATAATAATAGCTACCACTCTAGTATTGAGATGGCTCCCTATGAGGCTTTGTATGGTATGAAATGCAGGTCCCCATTGTGTTGGGAAGAAGTTGGTGAGAGAAAATTGTTGGGACCAAAAATCATTCAGATGACATCTGAGAAGATTAATCTGATTCATTAAAGATTGCAAACAACACAAAGTCAACAGAAGAGTTATTATGACAATTCGAGAAGGGGAGTAGAATTTGAAGTTAGAGATATGGTATTTTTGAAAGTCGCCCCAATGAAGGGTGTGATGGGATTTGGGAAGAAAGGGAAGTTGAGTCCCAGATTTGAGATCCTAAAACGCATTGGTAAAGTTGCCTACGAGTTGGCCTTACCGCCTACACTTGTAGGAGTGCATAACATGTTTTATGTTTCCATGATGAGGAAGTACATCTCGGATCCTTCACATGTTTTGAACTATGAGCCACTCAAGATCAAAGACAACTTGACTTATGAGGAAGTTCCAATCCAAATTCTTGACCGCAAGGATCAAGTGCTATGCACCAAGCCCATATCATTGGTTAAGGTCCTTTGGAAGAATCACACAATGGAGGAGGCATCTTGGGAGCGAGAAGATGAGATGAAATCAAATTATCTATAGTTGTTTGTTAACGAAGGTATGTACAATTTCGAGGACGAAATTTTTTTAAGGGGGGAAGGATGTAACACCACATAATTTTGATACCAATTTAATTCTTATACGTAAATTGAAAAGGAGGCCCACAATTAAATGGATTTAATTGATTTGGGTCTAAGATATTAAAAATAAGACAAATACTATGGATTATAAAGCTCAAGTGAGGTGGTATAAGTAAATATATGAGCCTTGGTAAGCTTTTAAGAACCCTAGCCTTTTACCTCTTAAGTTACATGTGTATATACATAAGAAGGTTCCTTTTGTTTCAGTCGCAACACACGATTAAGTTTTTCTTTTCTTCTATGCGGCTGTGCGTGGAAACCTGTAGGTATGATTTTCATGGAAACACACGATTAAGTTTTTCTTTTCTTCTATGCAGCTCTAAATTCAAGATGTTTGAATATTTAATAGCTAGCAATTGTCATGAACCTAGACTATCATTATATTAATAGAAAAAAGGCTCCTATAATTGTTATTATATGAGATTAGGAATGGTCAATATGGCTGTATGTCAGGAAATGGTACTCCACAGGCTTTGAAATTGTACCTAATAGAGTAATAGGCTTGGAACTTATCAATTCAAGTTTGTCACCATGTGAAAGGGAAAAGGTTGCTTTATGGTTGGTATTTATCTTCTTATCATCCTTCTAGTGACGTGCATTCAGCTTTAAATTATTGTAGAAGGCAGCAATGCTTTCCAAGCCTAGAATATCTTGTTAGCTCCTATAACTTAGGAATAAGAAATTATATATTATTTAAGTTAACCAATTTGCCATCCAAACACTGCCATTGTTCAGAAAATTGACTAGCAATATCTTATGTTTTGTGGCATCAAGGGATTTATGGTGGCAAATATAGGCGAACACTATAATTAGAATAGTTGTGAAAATTTTGGAAAGCTAATTGACAAGTTTAGGCATCAAACGCAGCATTTCAATGCTCCCATTTATCAATTTAATAACTGCAACCCCAAGTAGTAATGACCACGAATTCAATAGCCAAGCCCACTGACAAAGCTAAAATGTATTTCAAAGAAACTAGACACCTCCGTAGGTCTTAATGATGATAGGTTAAACTATTTAAGTGTGAAAACTGATTTTAAGTGGGAAATTGTGTATTGATGGACATATCTTTGGTGTTGATAGGATCTAATTCTACTAGTTTGTTGTGATTCAAGGGAGGTCGGTTTCATATTTTTGTAACTAAGAGGTAAGTGATGCTTACTAATTTTGGGGGTTTTCCCAAAACAGTGTTGATTATTAAACTATTTTATATCAAAGAAATATGTTGATATTCTATATATAAATTGAGATTTTATAAATGTTTGATGTGCACATTGACTATTTGTTTTATGAAAAACTTGTGGGACAACCTAAATTTATTTAAACTTGTATGTGTGAATATATCATTATATTTTTGAGAATTCTGAATGAATTATATGAGAAGAAAAATGTAATCTAATGGTGAATTTGTCAAAATTCATATTAATAAAAAATTATTGAGTGGACTTGGAGTCAAACTTTGTCCATTTTATTATTCTAGGAACTTATAAAATGATGTAGAATAGACATCAATGGCCTTTTTGGAATAGCAAGGGCACCTAAAATCATAGCCTCAAGGCAAATGGCACTAGTACAAATCATTGGGCCCGGAGCCTGAATTGCATGAAATTTGGAGCACCTTAATTTTGGTGAATTCCTTCATTAACACCTCAAAAAGTCAAAATAAGGTTGAAAGTTCACTTAGTGTGTAAAACACTAATGAAAGTTTAGACCCACAATATCAAATTAACCAACACACGCTTATACTCCAACAATAAATGTGCGGAATGATAAGTATAAGTAATACCCAAATAAACAAACTACTATAAACCATAATTAATCACAACACATCAGCAATTAATAGGAGAGAGTAAGGGTTAGAGAGATGCAAACACAAAGATAACACTGGCACATGTTATCAAAAAGAAAACCAAAGAACTCGGCAAAAAACCTCTCCGCCGCCCTCCAAGCGATGAAATGATCCACTAGAGAATAAAGTTGGGATACACGAATAGCAATAGACCCTCCAAGTCTAATCTACCCAATACACCTTAGACCTCCAAGCTTTTTGCTCTAATAAGGTTAAGCCTAACTGTGTCTTCTTTAGCTTTCTAGATCCCGCAATAAGCCCATTGCAACAATCTAGTAAATTGGTCATCTCCGAACTGCTTCCCAAGTACCAAATTACCTCCTCACTGATATGGGTATGATGAGATAAAGATTTGGCTAATGAACCTCTCAAGGGTATGTCAATGGCGAGGGTGAGAGTAGAGGAATTTAGAGAATCAAATGTCTAAAATTATGGATGAGTCAATTTTGGTTTTCTCTAGGGTTTCTCTCTCAAAATTCTCTCTATAAACTCTCTACATTTCGTGGGTATAAGGGTATTTATAGTAGGGTACGTGAGGAATGTGAAAAGTCATTTTTCTGCAAAACATAGCATTTTGGCAACTCACTCATAAGTGGGATGAGTCACGAGATAACTACTAGGCTAGACTATACTTTTTGCCCCGTAGTGCTCCAGCTGTCATAACCCTTTAGCTTCCTGCATGCTTCACACGTGTGGCATTTTGGCGAGTTTCCAATCGCGAGTCACTCGCGAGATCCAATTGCGAGAATCACTCTGAATGCTCACACACTTGAATTCTTCACACTCTCTCACACACAACCCTTACATAATTCCCACCTAAATACAAGGTATCTAATTGCTGAAATACAAGCAATTTTGGCACGGAATAATGCCAACACATGATTGAATAAATTCAATCTTACAAAGGTCTTGCTTTGTTTTGGTTTATGGTTTTGCTTTTAACTCATTTTTGTCATTTTTGGTAAAACTCGACATTTTGCCACCTAATTTCATGATTAGTGCAAATTAGGGTTTTGGATGGTTTCTTTATTGTCCTAAGGTTTTTTTCCTTTCAGTATTTATTTCTTTTGTAACCTCCAAAGATAAATTCATATTATTATTAATAAAAATTCAGACTTTGTCTATTGTTTTCTTTAGTGGATTCCATATCTAGCTATCACCTTATGGATTCAAGAGATCCCTCGTGAATTTGAGGTTTGCTACCATAAACGTGTGTGTTTTCTTCAAGCTTCCATGACATCATAAATCTTGTACATTAGTTTCAACTTTCAAGTAAAGAATTCCACCGCCCCCCCCCCCCCCCCTTTTTTTTGAGAAAGAAGACCTTCCCCCTTTGATTGTTTACTTTTGACAAAAGTAAATTTGATTTATCATTCAACTTTGTCGGTCTATGTTATTATTTTGCTAACTGGCAACAATAATGCTATGCTAAGCACGACAATCATTCATACAATTTTCTTATAACTTATGACATGCTAAATTATTATTAGATTTACGTTATTTTTTACATGGATTGCGTATTGATATTATTATTATTATTATTATTATTACTAGTCTACTGGATGAGTTTTGGAAAAAATAAAATAAAAGAAGCAATGTTGTATTATTTATTAGTTTTTTGTGGGAAGGAATAAGAGACATAATGTTACATCTTTAGTTAAGTTTGTGTTATATAATGTACATATAGGTATATACACAATAGGTTGCAATATATATACCAAAAAGTGCCTATTTGTAGGGTTAAAATAGATTGACCCTAATTAATTAATTTAATTACCCAAGCCGATTAATTAGGTCAAATTACTTGCAAATCGTGAAGGCACCAATAAGTCACCAAATAAACTAAATACAGCGGAAATTAAATTGACATGGTGATTTGTTGACAAATGGGGAAAACCTCTCGCAAGGCAAAAACCTCACCGGGTGAATTTAAGGTCACCATTCCCAAGAATCAACTAAACAATAATCAAGCGGTTACAAGTATAAGGAATCTTACCACTACCTTAGCCTATCCCAAAATACCAACCTACAGTTGAACCTTTACTCCAATACCTAATTCAACTTGATCTTGTAGTAGCCTTCTTTCCTTTGTTGCACAAATCTCCAATTTGCAACTAACTCCTTTGCACGGATCCTAATACGTGACTAATTCCACAGCAACCCTTTGATTGTCATAGTTGATTTGCAACAACTTCACATAGAAACACCAATAAGATCTTCAATGTTGGTGCTAGAGAATTTGCTTGGTTATAGAACCCAAAAGCGTACAAGAAACGTAATAAGAACTCTTTCTTCTATAGGAGGAGGCTAGGATTTCAAAAAGAAAACCTTATGAAGCTTTCAAGGGTTAGGGTTTTTTTTCTCCACCTCCTTATTTAAATAAGAGCTTTATGGGACTTATGAATGTGTATTATGCAAACCCATAAACAAATAGCCTTTAGGAATCAAACTGTTGTAGGCTATATCAGAAATACCATAAGCTCGATGGATCAACAAGTATCGAGACAGGTATTGAGCTTTAATAAATCTCGATAGATTGATAGGTATTGAGGAGGTATTAGGACCTGCTGATTCAGTTTTTCTTGAGAAGTTCTTAAGTAATCTTCATGTCTTCAATGTAACCACTTGTAATGATCATCTTGAACCTATTTATATTTACCCAAATACAAATAAAGTGCGTTTTATCATAGGATATATCAATTACATAAAAATATGAACCTAACACTATTGAAAGGTCATAACCATTTAAATTAGATATACCAAAAGGTGCCTATTGAAAGGTCATAACCCTTTATATTTGATATATATATTAAAGGTTCTTATTGAATGAAAATATACCTATTGACCGAAAAGGTGTCTATTGACCAAAAATATGCATATTGAATTAAAAGGAGTCTATTGAAGGGTCATGAATAATTCTTTAGGTATAATAAGTGGTTCATATTCATTTGGTAACTTCTTCTTAACTTATTCTCTTTCATCATTCTTAGAAGCACAAGAAATCTGTGGGTTTTTCCAAAATTCCTATTTGTAAATCAGTTTTTTTGTTGTTGTCAAATAGTGAAAAGGTCTAGAAATCAAGCCACACCAATGGAAGCAACAATAATATTGAACGATTTCTTCACATGCCTTACAAATGCTATTCTACTCAAATTTCTCATTCTCTTCCCTACGCATTACCGATGCTTCTCTTCTCAATAACATTTTTAAAATATATACATCATATATGGAATGGTGAGTTAACACGGTCATGAGCACTATAATGTATGGCTCTTATGCAGCTGTGCTATCAGTCTATGGTTGTTCCTACCAACTAGTAAAAAGTGAGTGAGTGAAGGACTGTTTCTAGTTAATTGAGTTTATTCTCTTGCGTTTAGGAAATAAACTCATCCATCTTTGGCGTTAGAATGGTTTGTGAGTCAAACCATTACAACAAATAAATCATCTTTTTTGACTCATTAGTTATAATGAAATTATTAGTAGTATACAAATATATAAAGATGCTAAACCAAATCCCAAAAAAAAAAAAAAATTGAATATAATTTTAATAGCTACTTTATTATTAATGACTTTAATATGATTTCATGGATTCCAGTTGGTTACGTGTCCTGGTAATTTGACACACTTCAGACTTTAAAATTGTGACTATCAAATTTTATTTATAAGATCAAAAAATCTTTTTTATAAAAAATTTTAGAATCAAAAGAACAATAAACTTACTGACGAAATAAAAATTCACAATATTTCTACACTTTCCCCCAACGAGAGTTCCCATCAGACAATGCAACTGTAGCAAAAAAAAAAAAAAAAAAAACACTTAAAAGTTAAAACACCTTTGCAATGGTTTGTGCATCATTATAGCTAATAAAAAAGAAGAATAACATCTATCTAACAATGGATGTTACGATAGCATCACGCAAATATTAAAATCTCTCTCTCTCTCCCTTAGTGACTGGTATTATTTTAATGTGTTGGGAATATATTATTTTAATATCTTAGGAATACAAAATAATAAATGAGATGTATGATGTGTTGTAAAAGTGGTTATGTAAAATATATAAATGCTTTTTTTTTTTTTTTGGTTCTGAAGAAGTTGATGAGAATGCTTTAACAAAATCCAATCAGACCATTTTAAAATAAATAAATGTTACAATTTTAAGATATGCTTTCAAATATTTTCATAAAATAAGTAAAGGAAAAAAAAAAATATGTAAGGAGTGAGCTAACATGTCCCACTCATCCACCAAATTATTCTTAGTCTAACCCATAATTATGCTAAGTCTTACTTTCTCCCACTGCCATAGGTTGAAATTCTCTATTAATTAAAAAAAAAAAAAAAAAAAAAACTTCATAGGTTTATCATACAAAATTTCAGTTATACATTTTAAAAAATTGTACTTTACAAATTAACTTACCAGCTTAGATGTTAGTATGTTAGAATGGTTGGTCTTACTCAAACCATTCTATTCCTGTAATGTTTGTAACTTTATGTGAAGTAAATTAAAATGGGGTTAAGTTTTTCAGTGAAGGAAGTTTACTAAAAAAAATAAAAATAAAAATAAAAATAAAATTGGGCACAGCTAGCAGAAGCGAATTACTCGCAAAAGAAGGAAAAAAAAAAAAAAAAAAAGAGGGATAAGAAAAAACGGACACTAGTGTTTACATTTGAGAAAGTGAATTTGATTTATGACTTATTTTGGTGACTAGCAACAACAATAAAAGAAGAGAGATAAAGAAAAGACAAAGACTTTACCTTTGTTAGGTGAGAAGCATTTTCCTTTTCCCCTTTGAGTGTTTGCTTTTGATAAAGGCTTATTAGCAACACTGATGCTAAGTCACAATAATTTTTACAATTTTTACATTACTCATGGCATGCTAAATTATGATTCGGTTAAATACTTTTACATGAATTGATTATTGATATTACATCACAACATCATACATCAAGGATTGTGAACAAAATTAAGAAAATTATATTGTCTTAAACTAGCAAAAGCAAAATAATTTTGAAAAGCTATGTGTCAAGAGCTGCACTATTCTTCTAACACTAACATGAATTAATACTTTCAGAACTCAAGAGTGCAAATTTTGAACTCTAGTTTAATCTAACCATTTGATTAAGGATTAATGTGAATATGATAATTTAGTCCAAGTAATATCTTTCTCCATGCATAGGAGATAATTTTCACTTGATAAGAGGGAATGCTGACCCACATAGTCACATTGTCTACACTACCTGTTGTGTTTTAATCAAATGCTCCAAAAATATAATAGGTGCATCTTTTAGCCAAGTGAAATTGATTATGATTCATCTTTGTCAACTAGTGGAAGTACATTTCAACGTATTAGAATATGGTTAAATAATTAAATTCTACATTTCCTAATAGTATAAATGTTTGGGATAATCGGCTTTATGTGCTCTAGATTGTTCTTATTTTGGGTCTTATACTGTTGAGAGTTCATCAAATACTTGGGATGGCTACTGTAATTGAAACTCTACTCTTCTCTTTTCTCTATTTTTCTTTCTCAAATGGGTCCAGTCAGGCAAGGAAGGTTTTGAAAATTGGCCCCTTTTTTTTTTCTTTTCAAATATGGAATAGACTGGGCGAAAGTTTGTTTTCCAATAGGTTGGGTCCCTGTGAGTTGCAATAGAACTCATTAGCCTTTCTAAAGAGACCGGGTCTATACTAGAGAAGGACCTCTTACCTGACCCGGCCCAGATTTAATTTTTTATTTAAAAATAAATAAATTTCTGAGAAAAACTTTGGAAACCAAGATTTTACTAACTAGTCGCTAACCCGTGCGATGCACGGGAAAGCTACCAATTTTTTCCGAATGATGTGACATTAGCTATTAGAATTCAGCATCGATTCTCTAGTAGCACATTCTTATTTTTCAATTTCATTTATTTCATGTCTTCTACTAAATATTCAATGCATTCATTATATTTAAAAAACGTTGAAGTAAAGTTGTATCCTCAAATAACTAAATATAAGAGTTTAATTCGTGTCTGTTTCAATTTAAAACCAAATTGTGCATAAAAGAAAAAAAATTTCCTTTGTTCCAATACGTCTTTAGTACCAAAATCACAAATTCATTAAAACCAAATTGTGCATAGAAAATCTTAGAGATTGAAAGACAATTTTAAAGTATTTTTTTATCTTCTTCCTTTGTTGCTACATCAGAAATCATCAAATTTTGATTTTTTACTTTCCAAAAGACTTAATATCAAGTATGTCAAAGAATAAGCTTAACATCTGCTAGAATAGCTTAAAAAGAATAATTGCTGGAGTTTCACTACAATTCTACTATAAAACAAAACAACAGCTACAACCCAACTGAGAACATAAAATTTCTTCCTACATTTTACAATCAAAGATAGACCAAAACAAAAAAGACATGAACTTGTATAGAAGAGGCAGAAGGTTTGGAAAAAAAAAAAAAAAAAATAGGGGACTAAGTGGAGACAAAGAAGGCTGACGTTTTAGGTGCCCAAATAATTATTCCATCAATCAAATGATTAAGCTAAGCTAAATCAGATGTGCTAAAAAACCTAGATAGCAAAATAAAGCAAAACTTGAAGGCAAAAACACTATTTTGGTCCCTACATTTTGAAGTCATAATCAATTTGGTCCCTACATTTTTGTAGCAATCAATTTGGTCTTTGATATTTTCAACTTGCACTCAATTTTATCCCTACCGTTAACTCACTAACGGAAAATGCATACGTGGTAAACGCTATGCACGGTTGGCATACTTAAAGCTTAGGTGGCAACTAAAATAATAATATAAAATGACACATCAGCATATGAGCAAAAATAATAATTTATCAATTTAAAGAAATTAAAAGAAAAAACATGAATTCAGATCTGTTGTTGAACATGAACCTAGAGCCCAGAAAAATTAAATCCACGAATCTCAGCTCTTCAATCCATGTTGGAAACAGAAGCCTAAAAAGAAGGCGAAGAGGAGTAGACGAAGATGAATCAAGGTGAAGGTTTGTGGGTTAATTTGGTCCGATCAAAAATTGCATGGAATTGCGACCTAAATGCTGGGTTCTTGCATTCATCATTCTGCACCACCAACCAGCCACATTTAATATAATTTCACCCCTTAAAAAAGTAAAACAAAAAAGCGCCCAGCACGTTACCATTAAAATTTAAAACATTGGGTTTATATTATCAAACACATGAACTAATGGATCTCAACCATCCAAACAACACAAAACAAATATTCAAATTTTTTTATTGAATCAGAAAAACCTAATTAAAGAGAATAGGAAAAGAGATTATTCATAGATTAATTGAGAGATACCGAGATAGAATGCTCTGTATGGAGGCTGGGTCAGAGATTGACAACGTTGGCTCCCATGGTCGTGCCCTTGCAAGCTCTCTGCAAAATAGCTTGGATCTGTGTTTGAGAGAGTGAAGATGTTTTGCGTTTGGTGAGTAATGTCGAAAGGAGAGGTTCTGCCGTTCTGCCCTTGCACTGTTGCTTTAGGTTTTGCCGTTCTATGTTTGGTTTCAGAATTATATCGGAAATAGTATTTGGATTGAGAAAGGAGGGTATATATATTTAATTAAAAGAAATAAATCAGATTTAAAAATTAAAAAAAAATACTGACGTGGAAAATTGTGAGAGTGGTAAAAGTTTCGGTTTTATATATATATATATATATAGATAAAGGCCCGACCCACAACATTAACACAGTGGGCTATATATATATATATATATATATATTTTTTTTTTTTTTTGATGAGAGAAAAAGATATTACAAAGGCAAAGAAAACAGCACCAGCAGGGACAAGAACAGCCAAAAGACTAAGCACAATCCATTTGGATTAGGTGTCGGACCATTGGGGGCGAACATCCCTTCCACACTTGACTAGCAGCACTATATCTAGCATGATGAGCAAGCTTATGGGCCACCCTATTGTGCTCTCTTCTCAAGTGACAAAGCTTCCAACACCTAAAGCACTTAAGGAGGTCCTCTATGCCCTGATATAAATGGCCTAGGCTGCCATTTGATTCTTTTGACAGAATTTCTTGAATCATTGTAAGCGCATCAGATTCAAAAATGACCTGTGTAAGCGCCATTTCCTTGGCCAAAAGGATCCCTTTTTCTAGAGCCACTATTTCAGTTTCCAAGCTAGAATATTGGCCTTGGAGGACTTCACAGCAGGCTGCCACTGTTTCTCCTTTACTGTCTCTAATTATCACCCCTACACTAGATGGACGCCCATCACTGGACGTAGCACCATCCACATTGATTTTGACCCACCCCGATGGAGGAACCTCCCACCTAGTCGCTTCATTGATTTGGGACTGACAATACACAGCTGAAGCTTCTTCAAACTCCCACCTCATTGTGTTTGCAGAACACCAAATTTGTTCATATGAGTAACTTACATTCTCAAAGACATTTTTGTTTCTGCAGTACCATATTGTCCAGGCCGTTACAAGAAAAATCTCCAAGTCTTGAACCGTGCCCTCATTCACAATTTTTAGAGCAATATCTAAAACATCAAGCTGATTTCCTCGCATATTCACTGGGCAACCCTCCCATTTGTTCCACACTTGTAATGCCAAATCACATTGAAATAAAGCGTGGGTTATGGATTCCATCTCTTGATCGCAAATAGGACACAATGGCCCAATTTTTACCCCCCTTTTACATAAGTTCAGTCGAGTAGGAAGACCATTCATGCAGGCCCTCCAAGCGAAGATTCTAATCTTTGTTGGAATCTTCAGATGCTACATTTTCTTCCACAAGGGAGTCCTTGGGTCACCAGAAGAGCATTCGTCAATTTCAACAACATCTACCAAACCAAGGGCAATGTAATATGCATTCTTCACCGTAAAAACACCCTTTCTATTTCCTACCCAAATAAGTTTGTCCTCTGGCAAATTGGAGCTCAGTGGTATGTTTAGAATTGCCTCAGCTTCAAAAGGAAGGAACAAAGTACGAATAAGCTCAGCTTTCCATTTCCTAGATTCAAGGTCTATAAGAGCTGAGACCATTGGAAAATCATCAAAAGGGCTCGGAGGAGAGACGACCTTATATGTAGTAGGGGTAGGGAGCCATTTATCATCCCAGATGTGAATTAGTCGACCATTCCCCACTCTCCATCTTGTGCCACACCTTATAACTTCTAGAGCTCAAAAAATACTACGCCAAGCATAAGATGGGTAGCAGCCAAGCTTTGAGTTCAATACATCACCATGTGGGAAATATTTTGCTCTGTAAATTCGAGCTAAAAGAGAATGGGGATTAGAGAGCAATCTCCATCCTTGCTTTGCTAGCATGGCCAAGTTGAAGGCTTGGAAGTTCCTAAACCCCAAGCCCCCTTTTAGCTTGGATTTGCAAAGATTCTTCCAGCTCACCCAAGCAATCTTTGATTCTTGATCTCTTTGCCCCCACCAGAACCTTCTTATCATGCCTTCAATTTCATCACAAAGCCCTTTGGGTAAGAGAAAACAGCTCATAGCATACGTTGGAATGGCTTGGGCAACCGCTTTTATGAGAATCTCCTTACCACCAATAGATAACATTTTTTCTTTCCATCTGGATAATTTCTTTGCCACCTTCTCCTTAATTTCAGCAAAGACCTCTTTTTTGGACTTCCCAATAATTGACGGTAGCCCAAGGTATTTGTTGTGCTTTGAATCTTGCATTGGACCCATGACTTCCATAATCTCATCTTTAAGCTTCGAGGGGGTGTTAGTGCTAAAAAAGATTGAAGACTTATCAGCATTTATCTTTTGTCCAGAGGCTGCTTCATAGAGGTCAAGAATAGCCATTAAAATCTGACATTCCTGTGTGCTAGCCTTGCAAAACAATAGGCTATCGTCGGCAAAGAAAAGGTGGGTGACCATCGGACACCCCCTACAAATAGAAATACCACTGAGCATATTGTTCCTTACTACATTATTTATGAGGGAAGAAAAGCCATTTGCACAAAGGAGAAATAAATAAGGAGAAAGGGGGTCTCCCTGACGAAGACCCCTTGAAGGCAAAATGCACCCCTGTGCCACCCCATTAATTAGAACAGAGTAAGTAATAGTAGTAATGCAACTCATAATAGTGTTGATCCATTTTTCATGAAAACCCAATCGTTCCATAACTTTCTCAATAAAACCCCACTCAACTCTATCATATGCTTTGCTCATATCGAGCTTGACAGCCATATGACAGTCCTTTCCATCCCTTTTATGATCAAGATAGTGCATTAATTCAAAAGCAACTAATACATTATCAGTAATTAACCTCTCATGTAGGAAAGCACTTTGGTTTTCAGTAATGATTTGAGGGAGGATGGTTTTGAGGCGGTTTGCTAAGACCTTAGATATAATCTTATAGACAACATTGCATAAGCTTATAGGTCTAAATTCTGTCATCTTAGTGGGGTTTTTTGTTTTTGGAATTAGAGTTATATTGGTTCTGTTTATTTCAGCCATTGACATATTAGAATTGAGCACATTTAGGACCATACAACTAACATCATTACCCACTATGTTCCAATATTTTTGAAAGAAAATAGCAGACATACCATCCGGACCAGGGGCTTTTGTGGGATGCATCTGCTTAAGCGCTTCTTCCACCTCCTCCTTTGTGAACTCCTTTGTGAGAAACTGATTCATTTCATCTGTTACTCTAGTTGGAATTGTGGCTATCACTTCCGCTTCCCGGGTAGGATAGGAAGTGGTATACATTTTCTCAAAATACGACACAGCTATGCTAGCTATGTCTTCCTTTGAATTACGCCAATTGCCTTCCTCATCCACCAGGCCCAGAATTGTATTCTTCTTTTTCCTTTCTGATGCTTTAGAATGGAAGTACTTTGTATTCCGGTCGCCCAGCCCAAGCCATTGAACTTTTGCTCGCTGTTGCCACATAACTTCCTCACTATCTAGAAGGTCATTAATCTCCCTTCTTAGAATATTGATTTCTCTTCCCAGGTTGCCATCAGTATCTCTTGCAACCATGCTATCAAGAGCCTTCCTTTTGTTACTGATCAGCTTAGGAACCCACCCAAAGGTTGTTATATTCCACTTGTTTAACTCGGCTGCACACTGATTTAGACTTTCGGCTATACTATTAGGAGTGCCCTGGTTTACACTGTTTTTCCAAGCAGCCTCAATTATGTTCTTGCACTCTTTCTTTTTTACCCACATAGCTTCAAAGTGGAATCGGCGTTTCCTAGGGAGATTAGGAACAAGAGAATCCGAGACAAAGAGAGCTACATGGTCAGAAGTTGAGTCCACTATGTGGTGAACTCGAGCCTCCTTGTGAATATCAATCCAATTTTGCGTTGCCAGGGCTCTATCTAATCTCACATAAATTCTATCTTCATCCTCTTGCATATTGCACCATGTGAACTCTGACCCAGTGTATCCCAAATCCTTGAAGCTACAGACATCAACAGCTGACCTGAAATCTTCTATTTGCTTTTGAGGTCTTTGCCCTCCTCCCCACTTTTCACTCATAGATAGAATCTCATTGAAATCTCCAAGACAAAGCCATGGCAGTTGGAACTTTCTATTTAAGCCTTTTAATTGCTCCCATGACTCCTTTCTTCTATGTGTTTCTGGGTGCCCGTAAAACCCAGTTATCCTTCACTTGCAATCGGAACGCTCATCAATAACTATTGCATCTATGAAGTTCCCAGAGTAACCCATGATTTCTAACTTGATCTCTTTTTTCCATAGCATTGCTAAACCCCCACAATTTTTAGCTTTAGGTACAACCAGGCCAAAGACAAACCCAGCTTTCTCCTTTGCTCTTTTCATGGCACTCAATTTCAATTTAGTTTCCATTAAAAAGACAATATTGGGATCCCAACGCTGCATCATTTCACGCAAAGCTCTAACTGACCGGGGATTCCCCAGCCCCCGGCAGTTCCAACTTATAACCCTCATTGCTTCCACCATAATAGCAATTTTTTCATACCATACATCATACAAAGCCAATCCAAGAACGAATAAAAACCAGGGGTACCAACAAAGCATTAAACAGAACCACGAACAGAGGGAAAAGCCCAAAATCAGTCCCCTAATAAGCACTAAGGACATACAAAAATGCAGAAAACAACTCACAATTTACTAGGGATAACCCCTTTGGCCGAATCACACCAGCTTTGAATAAACCTCACTTGCCGGAACACCATCCCACAAAAACTCCTGGTGGCATCAACCGCCCACACCAGTCAGCAATAAACACTGGGAAACCAATCGGTCAAAAAACAGGACCCACGAACGGCATGTACCTGCTGTACAGAAGCTTCCAACTAGACCCACTGAAATGTGAGAAAGTCGCCTCCCTAATCAAACACGCAAGATTTGGGAGTAGTTTGTTTGAATAAAATCTGGGATTTAGGGCGAGAACGATGGTAAAGATTGATTGAAAGGGTTGATGGATATGGGTTCTGAGATTTGGGTAAGAAGTCTGAAATTTGGGTAAGAAAAAGACCCACATAAGAGTGGGTAGAGGAAATCACACAGAGTTGATAGAGAGCGAACACCCAGAGGTGGAGCAACCACGCGAAGTTGGAGAGAAAGACCACACGGAGGTGGTAGAGAGCACCACACGGAGGTGGATAGGAAAAACCACTACTAGGTGGAGAATCACTACTTTTTATTATAGTGGGCTATATAACCTACATGATATGACTAGGACCAAATGCCAAGGAATTAATTATCTTATTTTATATTTGGATATAATACACATTCGTTTGATTTAAATAGTGTGAATTTTTTAGAATAAGAAAGGTCTAGATAGTGTAGAAGTTTGAAAACTCCAATTGAACCTTTACAATTCTTTTAAATAAAACGCAAAAATACATCTTATGTCAATACAAATTCATGTCCAAATTTGTTTGGAGCAGTGAATGCTTAGCAATAGCTTCATAAAAATCCTCAAACCTCTCCAAGGTTTCATACTGTTATCTTAAATAAGTAAAATGACAATTTTTATTTATAATTTTGTTTGTGTTGTCCTCCTCTAGCCTGAATCAAAAACTTACAAATGCAATTTGTTGCAATTGAAAGAGGCTAGTATCTTCAGATAAATCCCAAACTTTGGCAAAAAGCTTTCAAATACTTGATATTTAACAAATCATTAAATAGTACTAAATAAGGTAGCTGAAGCTGCTCGAAGGTCTATTAAATTTGACCTATGAAGGATTGCAAGTTAGTAAGCAATTGGGCTAGTATCTTCAGATAAATCCCACTGCTAAATCATACTATGGTTTCAAACTATTATTGTGGGATAATGATGATTAATATTGCTTGGTTGGACTTGGTGTTACTCAACCAGTGTTTCCTTGGGTTAGCATTGGGAAGTAAATTCAATCTAGATTAAGTTTTTGTAGAAACATTGCTTGCATATCTCACACTTGAGCTACAGGTTCACTCAGATCCCGTTTTGAACGAACTTCTTTTACCTTTTTTGTTTTTCTTATTGGGTCAAGACTATGAGTCCATTTATTTATTTATTTATTTTTTTGGAATTGTTAAAGATCATTATAATTTTAGCCCCAAAGAATTGTTATATGTTATACTATTAGATAGTGATAGGCTCAACTGTTCAAGAACATGGAATGAGTGTCAGAATGAGTAATAATATACAAACAGTTTTTAGTTAGATCAGTGGAACTGTGTGGTCCATTAAGGAAATTGCTTGAAGGCCCATTAAAATAATGCGAAATACACAACCACCCAAAAAAAGGACAAAATAGAGACGTGATTGATATCTTTGTAGAGTGGTATATATTACATGCTCTCTTACACAACCATACGCATTAAATTTGCACTGAAATTGTGAGTTGAAGTCATGATTTTAGTGCAAAATTTGGTTGTGTGTACAGTTGTGTGCAAGAGTTTGTGTGTAACAAGTAACAACAATTACCCATCTTGGTAAGAATAATGCTAAACAATAGAGGGGTCTTGCAGATAGGGAGCAACCAAAATGATGGCAAACCAAAAACAAAATCTCACTTATATTTGAGAAGAAAGACCCAAATATCTCACTTGCAACATGAATTGGATAGTTCATACTCCATTGTCGTATCTATAAAAAATTAATTAGATGTAAGATGAACTTTTTTAATTTTTCATGTTAGAGGGAATAGAGAGTTTCTTTCTCAATATATTGGATGGTTATGGGTCATTGGTCCCTATAAAAAAGCTCCAGTGGAAATTGCTTGGTGATTCTAGCATTTTGCCCCTATTTTTTAAAAAATTTAGCAATATGTCCCTGTTTTGAAACTATTTAGGTCCATGTCCCTGTTTTGAAACTCGATTTTCTCAAAATCGAGTTTCAATGTAAAACTCTATTTGTAGAAAATTGAGTATGGGGCAATCAAACTTAAAAAAAAAAAAAAAAAAAAAAAAAAAAAAAATGGAACTCGAGTTCATGGAGCTCATGTTCCATTCAAGGAACTCGAGTTCTTTGGATGGAACTCAAGCTCCATGAACTCAAGTTCCACAATTTATTTATTTTTTTTTTATTTTTATTTTATTTTTTTAAGTTTAATTTGGCATAACTCGATTTTAAACCAATCAAGTTTTACATTGAAACTCAATTTTCTCAAAATCGAGTTTCAAAACAGGGACATATTGTTATATTTTTAAAAAAATAAGGGCAAAATGCTAGAATTCCCGAAATTGCTTTGTTAAAGCTGTTTATGAAAAGACAAAGATTTTACCTTAGTCCAGGTATAAAAGCATTTCCCCCCTTTGATTATTAGTTATTTTGTTTACATTTGATGATGTGATTTTGATTATGATTCAACCTTTGATAAAGAAACTTAGCCTCGGAATATTGGTGGTATTGGATTTTAGGCCTAGAGAAGCAAGGCTTATGGACTCCGACATTATGGAGTAACAAATACCAAATATAGCACCTGTAAAAACATTGCATAAACTTGTGTAAAAATTTCTTTTTATTTTAATTTTAAAATATACTCTTTATTTATTTATTTTACATACCCATTTTTCAACACACCCCACTAGGTTATTTATTTTACACTACATTTTATTAATATATTAACTTTTCAATTTTTTTTCTTGATTTTTTTTAATTGTTTTTATTTCTTTACCCACAACAATCATCATCCATTCTTTTCCTTCAATATCAGGATACGTAAAAAAAAAAGAATAAAAAATTAAATACAATATGAATAGTACCAATGTAAATTTACACCTAGCAACTATGTATTTATTTACATAACTTCATATGGCTTGATGTGGGTGAATTTTAAGTTTTATTAGTTAAAATATGATACTTTTTTTTAGTTTTTATTTTTTATTTTTTATTTATTTATAATACGAGTCCTGAGTTCACTACAAATTCCAAAATCTAACAAAAAGTTTCTGAAGCCCATCGTAGTGATTGGCTTATGTGATCTAGACTGTTCATATATACTATGGGCTAGAAACTTTTGAAAGTTCAGAAATACTTGGGATTGCTTATGGGCTTTGAAAGTTGAATCGCTTCTCATCAATTCTCTTTCTTTTCCTCAAATGGGTTAGATCAGGTCGGGAAAGAAAGGTTATAAATTGAGTTGTGTGTTTTTAATATGGATCAGGTTGTGTGATTGTTGGTTTTTCAATGGGCTAGATTGGGCCAAGGCTATGGATCCAACCCTTGTATCTACCTCTAACCTGTCCTATCTCTCGACCACAAGGCAAAAGCTTGCGGTCTAGCTTCTGTCTATCAAGGTGTGTAGCCAATTACTACCATCATTCACTCTTTTGGATCGAGGTTCCTTTGGGCTGCACTAAAACCCATCAGCCTTTCTAAAGAGACCAGACCCATACTAAAGAAAATTCTAAGAAAAACTTTGAAAACCTTGCTTTTACTAATAAAGGCCTGATCTACAACATTAACACAGTGAGCTATATCTTTCTATGTTTACGTGGTATAAAGCTCACATGTTTTGCCCAAATGAATACAACATTTTCTTTCTACAAAACCCAAATATATGATTATATATGATTGGGAATTAATCTCAACGATTTAAGTATCTTTTATTTGTATATTACATATTCATTTGATTTAAATAGTGTAAACCTTTTAGAATAAGATAAGTGTAGGATAGTGTAGAAGTTAGAAGTCTCCAATTGAACATGACAATTTTATTAGATAACAGTATCGGTGATAAATCATGTGGTACCCTCTTTGTTTAGTACAACTCCACGTCCAATTCTATTTGGTGCAATGAATGCTTAGCTTTGTAAAAATCCTCAAACCTCTTCAAGTTAAGCATTTTACAAATTAAATTTGTCGCAATTGAAGCTAAAGGGATTGTAATTATTTTTTTCAGCATAGAAAGAAATTCTTTTCCAAAGGCCTATTAAAGTTTAACCTTTCTCTTTTTTCAATTGGTACAAGTATGGTTTAATGAAGGACTACTTAGTAGCTTTGGCTAAATCCAAAGATGGGGAAAAATTAGTTGGGAATTCTAATAATAAGAGATTTTAAGTTCTTCAAAAAGACTACTTAACATTTTTATATTTGAGAAGAAAGACCCAAATATCTCTCACTTGCAACATGAACTGGATTACTCATACAACATTGTCCTATCTATTTGTATAAAATAAAGTACTTTGATCTCATTATGAGCTCTAAAACACGTAGTATTGAAATTCAATTCACTAAGCAAATTGGCTCTTCTCTATAGTTGTGCCTTCAAATCGCTTAGTATTTTTAAATCTTGAACCTGTACTAATTTCAATAAAAACATTATGCATTCCTATGCTTTATTAAAAACTAAAAGGAGCCCATGAAGCTAATTGACAAGACAATTGCCAATCATCATGGATGAGCACAACATAGAATCCGTAACACATGGACCTTAATTAGTAATCTGAATACATGATAGCATTGGAGAGTACCAAAAGAGAAAACAAATTAAGGGATATTTTTGGAAGAAGTCATATCAAACCAGGCCAGTAAATTGGATTATGTGGAGCAATTGCCTGTTACACTATTGTTAGAAGCCGTAAATATGTTGCATAGTTTGCGTTTGAATCCTATGAAAGAGTTTGCAAGTATTTTAAAAATAATCATTGGTTGGAAGTCAAAATCTTATACCAAGAAACATAAATTTATTGAACAAAGTTGAAAACCACAGAGCACCTTCTTGTTGGGCAGGAAAACCTAATAGTCTGGTACTGATATCGAAGAGCCTCAAGACTGACTTTGATCCTTAAAGGAGCAAGGCTTAAGCAATTTTGTGGTAGTAGCAAGATTTCCATCTTTCTGTATTTAGGAACCATTGTCTTGACATAAGACAATATAAAATTCTTGATGTACAAAAGGGAATTGGGAAGCTTCTGCTGGTGAGCACAACAATGACATCAAGAGTGCTGAGACTTTTTGAGCCATCTAGAGTCAAAGAGAACAACCAAAAATAGCACTCTGTCCTCAGGGGATGACTTCACATCTTCACATCCACCACCAATTTCAAAATATCAAATAGCCTTTGCAAACCCATCATTGTGAGATTGTTGCATCTGGAGATCAAAACTGGATTTAAAACTAGGCATATGAAATATACAAATTTTCCTTCCCTATATGGTAAATGGAATCCATTAGTTTTTGCTTGTGATAAATACACCCTGGATGATGGATTTTTAAATTCAAACATTATTGTAATCAACAAGAGAGAATTAGATCCAATGGAGCATAATATCTCAGAAATGGCTAGTAAATTTTTCTAACAACAAAGGATGAACTCAAACTCTTCTCTATTTCTATAATAATGACAATCAGCTCAATGGTTTAAAGTATATGAGCTAATGCCATTTTGATCTTGGCTTTGACAATGTGTTGTAAAGAAAGAATTAAAAGGATAGGTGATGATTAGGAATATGATTCACGAGTATCAACAAAAAAGAAAACTGATGCCGATCTTTGTCTTTGTGGCATGTATCTGGCTGTTAAATGAAATTCTGTATTTGATAAACAACTTGGTTGTGCAATAGCAATATACTCCATGCACGTAGTGGGTCTGCAAAACCAGAGTTAAGCATCCACAAATAAGAAGAATCCAAGAATTAAAGAAATGTGAAGCAATTGTTAAATACATGACAACAATCATAACATACTATACCGGATTGTGTAGAATATATACCTGACTGTAACATTCAATTGATGTGGCAAGCCTACAATTTTGTGAATGTCGTAAGCTATTGGAGATAGGGTTAGCTGGCCATAGCTCTCAATATTGATCATGTCATTGTCTCTTGTAATGTTTAAGTGGTATTGCATCCTCTCTTTCCGGATGATTAATGGGACTAACATACAGACTCCAGAAGTCCTGGTCAATGAGGTCTTGAATCTTATGTTTAAGGTAACATCAATCATAAGTCTAATGTCCCCTTCCTTGCATATGGTATGCACATTGAGAATTTGGATCACACCATGTCAGTAATGGACTTATTGGAGCCTTAGGTGGCACTGGAGTAATGAGTCTTGTTGAGATCAAATCTAGATGTTTTAAGATAATAAGAGACTGACATTAGAAACTTAGCTAGCAGAGCCAATTTCTTCCACAGAAGTTTCTATTAATGTTTTGTATGTTGTGAATCAATAAATACTATATTTGTTTTTCAATATAGAGGCTGAGATTTTAAGCTACTTTGGCTAAAATTCCCTTATCGGAGATAGGGTTCGTGATTCCTATTGTTGAAAAAAAAAAGAAGTGAGTTGGAGTAACTAACAATAAGATCATTGTCTAAAGCCCCAATTTGTTAAGGAAACTTGGATCAGAATCTGGCCACAGTTTTGCAGGATATCAACAATAAACATTGAGGTCAATGGCCATAGGCGAAAATAATGAGCATACAAATGAGTAGATCTGTGAAACATTCAATACAAAATGAAAAAATATGTATATTTTGGTCATGTAGCACCCATATAGATTTATATCTCTATTATATTTAGAGTATCAGCTAATTTATTCTTCCAACTACTCTCCTTTAATTCACCATGTCAATTGCTAAACTCAAATTGTATTAAACATATCATGGAGACAAACCCTACATAAGCAACATTCTGAGAAGTTTCTCAATTTTCACATTATTGTGATCAATGATAATTAGCAATGAATTATGGTCATTATGAAGATCATGGTCAAAAGCCCCAAAGTTGCTGAGAGAACTTTTCTCAGGATCTACCAAAGATATTATAAATGCACAATCCCTATAGTTCATAACAACTCCCATCCTTTCCATCATAACAAACCCCCCCCCCCCCCCCTCACCCAAAAAAAAATAATAATTCAAGAACTAGATCACAGCAATCCTGCTCTAAAGTTTCAACATGTAGTCTAGAGTTTGTGAAACTCCTACCTGGCCTTGACTATTTAATTAAATCCAGAAAAAAAAAAAAAAAAAAAATCAAGTTGGAAGTGCAGTGATAGATGGAGTACCAGGTTAGCTTTGGAGTGCCGCAACTGTTAATACTCCTTTAAAAATACTTTTTCTCCTTAATTTCCTAACCTCACTTCTCTCACCAAGCCAACAACGAGTCCTACAGAATATAAATGGAAATCAACACTTATGTGCAATAGGAACAACAGTATAATTGCAGGAAAGTCCCTTGATATTTCACATAGAAAACAATCAAGTTGTAGACATTTCAAGATCATGATTCATACTCGACTGGCTTGAAGGACATGTTCTTTTAATCAAATTTCAGTGTTAAAAATGAGGACCACCTGTGGCCATTCTTGCCATTGCTCTTGGGAGTCTTGTTTGGAAAAAAAGTAAACACAAGCCCTCAGGGCCAACCTGTAGCTTCAGCAAATACAAAAACTTAGGAAACTTCTGTGCAGAAATATTGAAAGAATGATGAGGTGGTGCAGCTACTTGCAGAAATATTGATGGGAAGAAGAGGTTAATATACTTACAAGAAGTATTGGGTGCAGTCTGAGTGGAGGGAGGTTGGGTAGGTTGGTTTCAGTCATCCTGGAATTTAAAAGCATGGTAATAATTTTCAAAATCACAAACCGAAATCTCATACGGCTATTTACAGCATATTGTTGTTTGAAAAACGTGTAGAATAGTGCAGCACCCCTTGAAAATAAATTGAGAAAGAAAAGTAAAGAAAATAATAAAAATCAAAGTGGATTCAGAACTGTCTTTCATTCCAAGGCATAACTAGTATCCATGCGCTTAAGATTTTCTTGGAGTTTGCTCCCAAAAATATAGCCATCCGTACCTCCTCATGCCAATCCCATGAACATTTTAAAAGTTGAACTGCAATTGTTGGTAGTGAGCTGATAAATCCATAACATTCACCAAAAAACCAAGGATTATCGATAGTCAAGCAAATGCTTAATTCAGTAGTAGCGAAAAATCAAAGTCAGAACATACCATTAATCCTTTGAAATTCCCAGAGTTAAATACTTGTCTAAATAATGAACAAGCTTATTCTGCAATGGACCACATAGCCTTTTCCTGCGATTGGTCAATAAAATGTTATTTCTGTAAAAGAAAAAGAGAATGAATAACAATCATGTTTTTATCGTTCAATAACAAATTATTTCAAATAAATAATAAACCAATAAATGCATCAAATCATTTAATCAGTATCTAGCTATCCCATGTTACATCATTAAATAGCTTTTCCAATGAATAGGGAAGATGAAAGCTGAACCTTTTTTTTTGGGTTATATTGTGATGCATGATTTTTTTTTTTTTTTTTGGAATTAAGGTTTAGTTGACTTTAGTACTAATAACAAAAGCAAAAAATTCAACGCCAGGGAACATTTTAGTGACTTGAACTGATTATTGGAAGAGAGAAATTCTCTCTCAAAAAAACATGTTTTTACTGCTTCTTGAAGCACTTTTGAGTTATGGTACCAAATCAATATGACAATTTGCTGGGTTCTGCACAACAAGAAGGGCATACCAAACTGTAATATTATGTTGCTGCATGTAAATGAAGAAAACAAGTGATGAGGACTTTGTCTACATTTTCAGTTTCATATGATCATCAGCAATTAATATGATGGGAAGTGAGAAATCTTGCTCCATTCTTTTCCCCTCTTCTCATCGCAGCACTTTTCCTTCAGCAAAGGAGACTAATCATCAATCCTCAGTGAAGAAACAGAGGTAGGCAGCCGATCCCTCTGGATAACTTGTACTAGAGCTCAAGGCAGAAAGTGTTTGTGGCACCATTCTTCAGCCAATCCTTCATTAAGTGAAACTTATTTCAGATATATTTATCAAAAAATAAATATACAAATAAATATAAATGTAATCTAACTAAAATGGGTAGAGTACAACACTACAACACATTACCTGACTATAAAACAGGGTCACATTGTGATTTTAGTTCATGTAATGACTTCATCATCCATATGTATGCAAGGATGTTGAAGGACATACAAGTACAGAGACAACAAATTAATTCAATAAATATATAATTGGCCCTAAAACACACAAACAAACAAACATGATAGTGAAATCAATCTACTTGCAACTTTTACAGTACCGATAACTTTTTCCATGTCTTCTCTGCAGATTCCAGCTACATTTTCAGAGTTTTCGTAGAAGATAGAAAGAGAGCTACATCAGTGAAACCATGGAGGATTTCAGATCCAAATTATGTAGTGATGAAAACAACACACAATCCTTAGACGAGGAACAAATTTACTTGAAGTAAGCAGAATACTTAATACCATTGGAAAGGTACTCAAACAAAAGTTCGAATTTAGGAATATTCAAAAGACATTTGATTAAACTCACATGAAAAATGAGGAAGTTCTAAAGGCATCATGAATTTACGGTCACAATTAATATCCTATAAATTCATAAAAGATATGTTTTCAGTCAAATTGGAGCTATGAGGCATCATTCTCTTCATTTCTCCACATTACACCAATGTATATACAGCCCAAACATGAAGTAAATAGAACATGCTAGCAGGACAGATGTCATTGCAGCACATCGTATGTAATTTAGCTATATGGAAGTTTTGGTTGCAGGAGGCTTACTAGGTTCGTATACTATTGTCTAAGGCCTCAACATTCATGAATTTTGTGTCTGAAAACCTGCAGAAGAATTGATAAAGTTTTAGAAATCATTTATGATTACAGGTCCAATGTTTATTAAGAACAAACACAAATCAATTAAACAAACCTAAGAAGTACAGAGCATCTCTAGCCTTAAAAAGCATGATAATAATTGTTGGTAATGACATGAGTGTTCTGATCGGACTTGATTTGTCATGTAAAAGCACCTTCCCAGACTTTGATCAGTTCTCTCCCTCTGCCTCTGACTCCATTGTCTCTACAAGAGCAGTAATGTGCTGAGCCTTTTGAGCTCTCTTAACTTTGAAAGTGAACAAAGAACCAAATGCAGCAACCTGTCCTTTGGAGAGGACTTCACATCTTCCCATTCACCAAAACTTCCCAAAACCCAAAAAGAGAGAGTCTGAACAAGTCCCCATTGAGACATGAGCAGTGAGTTTCAACTGCTATTAGCAGGTATTGAAGCAGCACTAGCTTTGAACTGCCCCAGTGTCTTACCTGAGATTAAATAGCATGCCATATTGCCCAAGTCAAATCATAATGTAACTTAACATACTCTAAGCTTACAATCCGAATTTGTTCATTGACATTTAACAGCATCTCTTTCATAAGTGTAACAAAAATATTTATATTACTACAAAGGTTTACTTCGATATTTGTTAAACAAATTAAAAGAATTCTGAGCCTCATTCTAAATATCTTGAAGTTTATCTATAATTCAAAAAAATGAAAATAAAAAGGAAGACTGGAATCATGATGATTAGGCCATGTGATACCTTTATAAACATTAAAAAAAAAAAAAAAAATTAGGGGTAGTTACCCTTCCTTCTCTTGAGATTTGGAGGAATAACACTCCACTTCAAACCGTAATGGAAAAAATACTCTACCTCTCTTAAGGTTTGAAAAAATTAACACTCCCCCCTCTTCTTTTGTTTATATTATTAATAAAATATTGTAAATTTTTATAAGAATCTCTTTATAAAACCCCCCCCCCCTTTTTTTTTAACTTTTTACATTATTATTTAAAAAATCCGATAATATAAAATTTTATAGCAAACAGCCATTAGTTATCCATCCTCTAAAACTTCAATCAAATAATTTTTTTTTTTTAAATTGAATTTTGCCGAATGCTAGTTTGGGTTAATTGTTTGCTTGTAGGCCATTTATATTATTTTTTGAGAAAGAAAATTGAAATTGCCCAAATGCAGTCCAATTATTTATCCATTATATTATCATAATTTTCAAGCTTCTCATAAAAAATCAATATGAACCCAAATGATTTTGTGCAAAAGATTTGAAAATATTGATGAAGTAATTTTTTATAGGATATATCAAGCTGCTTGATGAATAGACAAATACTCTTTGGAATAATGCGTAATATGAATAAATTTAAGATATACGTTGTATGAGTATGAGGTTTAAATTTATGCTACCCAAATCAATGCAAGTTTAATTTTGATAGAGGCTAGCTAGTCGTCCCATTTAAAAATGATTTTTTTGGAATACGAAAATAACAAAGAGAACTGCGACACTGGCTGCGATGGTTCGTAGGAATAAACAAAATTCAGAATTAAACAGAAGAAAGTACAAATTAGAGCAGAACAAAAACGTGGCAGTGGTACTTCTGGATTCATAGCTTATGTGATGACTTCATTATCAATCCTTATAAATATCTAGAATTGAGAGGGAGGCGGGAAAGCCCTCTTCTGGTAAGCGCGGGAGGTTATCGCAATCAAAAATCTCCAACTGTTTAAGCAGGGTAAGGTGTTGAAATCCCCTACCATTGAGTGATGTCAGATGTTGAAATGAAATGTCGAGGCTGATAAGAGAAGGGGGCAACAACGCCTCCTCCGGAAAGGAACCCACTTCTCTGCCGTCATACCAAATTCTAATTTCTCTGAGAGAGTGAAGACTCTGTAAACCCCACTCCATGCGTCTGAGAAAGAGTTTCTCGCACGATACGATTTCAAGTATTTGTAAATTGGAGGGCAAACCCCCTTCAGAAAATGATTCCAGTTCTGGACAGAACCACAACTTCAAATATAGAAGAGATGGGAGGAGGGTGTGCATACCTTCAGCAAGTGACTTTAACTTTTCACAGTAAGAAATAGAAATCTGTGTCAAATTTGGGGCGCACAATCCCCCGCTGGGAGAGGAATGTAGACAGGTTGAATCTCGTTTCCATGAGATCCTACCCCACACCACCACACCCCCCCCCCCCCCCCCCCCCCCCAAACTCCAGAAGCCTTCCTTCAGACAAAGAATCAAGAGACGTATTCTTCAGGGAATCTAGCACAGCAAAGAGGAGCTCCATTATGATATTCCCTAAGAACACACCTCCCCTAAACCCGTTGGTGAAGTCCTCGTGAACTCTAAGCAGTCCTTCCAAGAGCGGCAAGCCCTCAGCAGGCACATAGAATTGCAAAAAATTGACAAAGGGTGGCCCAAAATGATGAAAGTGACTTGCAGGGAGGCTATTAAACTCTAGGGAATTAAAACGGGTCAAGAAGGCAGGAAGCCCTAAGCTGGGATTCGAAATAGTCATCTTTGGGGCCTCCACCATCATTGTATCTTTTTCCTCAGGGAGTGAAAGACCCTCAAGCCTTGGGGTGGTCTGGGAGATCACTGAATGAGCCTCAACAGCCTGGACAGTAGGGAAGGGTCCTTTGGCTTCCTCAGTAGTCCCGAGCTTGGATTCCTTGGTGCCTATACAAACGTCTGTAAAATGAATAAGGACATGAAGCAGGAAAAGGTATAGGGAGGGGGAAGAAGAGAAAAAAGGGAAAGAGTAAAGAACAACTACCAGTCTCTCGTGATAAAGCTTTCTCTTGAATTTGAGTTACTGCCTTGGCCATCGTGGGGGGTTCGTCCTCCTGCCCTTCTGACTCCACAAGGGACTCTGTGGAAAAGCATAGTGCATGTTGAAAGAAAAATGAGGAAATTTTGGCAAAATTGCTAAAGGAGGGAAGGGGCATAGAAGGTTGACCCATGGTTGAAGCAAGAAAAAAGAAAGAAAGAAGAAGTGAAGGAGAAAAGAGATAGATTTGGGCAAAAAAAAAAAAAAAAAAAAAACAATAACACGCACCTTTAGAGGCCTCTGTCTCTGAGGTGAGATTAGCTTCAAGGACAATTTGAGTATTGGTTTGGCCTAAGAAAAAAAAAAGGGGGAAACAGAGTCTTTTAAAAGAAGGAGATAAGAAGGATGAGTAACACAGATGCTAATGAAGGATAAGATAAGGCCTACATGTTTTTGTAGATGAGGTTGTGGCCCCAAAGGACTCCTTAGCCGCCACAAGTTCAACAGTTTGCTTAGCCATTGCAATTTTAGCTGTGCGGGGAAGACTTGGGATCTTGGGGGACGGGGGACTGAGTAGCTTCAAGATTCTGGACAACCGAAGAAGTAGGAGTTGGCACAGACTCGGCATCCATGACTGCCTGTTTGGCCTCCCTAGCCACTTCAACACTGGGGAGCCCTTTCTCCACACTAGAAATAGTTGGGGGCTGAGTTGTCACCACTCCTTCTAGCGAAGTATCACCAGTCACAAGAAGAGGCACCTCCACCTGTAAAAGAAAGGAAAAATAGGAGGGATAGTTGGCAACCTAGTAGTAGAAATGTACAAGCCCAAAATAAGGGGGACAAGTGGAGAAAGAAGTAATAAGGGATGGAAATTGTCATACCACATCATCACCAAAGGAAGGGCTTGTTGCCCCCTTAGAGTCGGACTTTCATTTAGACTACAAAAACAAAAACCTCTCATCAATAACAGAAAATAGGAAGGAAAAGATACAACCAAATAACGAACCATGAAGTGAAATAAGAAGGCAACAAGCAAACTAAGGAAGAAAGGACGAGAGAAGAAGGAATGAAGCCTTGCCCTTCTCTTTCTTTTACAGGTTCTTCAACAGTCTTCTGCTTACTACAGGTACGCCTGGAAGCTCCCTGGGGAGATTGGGGAATAATGACAGGGGACCTTGAAGAACCTTGGGCTGAAGAAGTAACAGCTACAGAGGAAGTCCCTTTAAAGGAACCCATATGGATCTAAAGGATAGAAGACTCTACCTTAGTCTTCACTTTGAGCTTTGGGATGAAAGGGTGGCTGATCTCCTTTCCAATAGCAGAGGGGTCCATTTTCTCAAGGCCCCCAAAAATTGTAAGCTGCTTGTGAGCTGAAGTAGTTTTCCTTCTTTTGGTATCTTGGCCAACCTTAGTACCCTCAACACTCTCCTTAATCTCGGACTTCCTGCTAGCTTCCTTCTTGATCTTTTTCTCCTTACCCTTACCCACGGGAGTTGCAGCACCAATTTCCTCAACTACCCCTTTTTTAATAGGCACACTAGAGGAAGAGCCCACAATTAGATCACACCTTGGCCAAGAAGTTGGGAAATCATTGGCATAGGACACCCAACCACCTCTAGCAGCATGCCACTCCACAAAACCAGTTTTGCTACTTATTGCAGCAGACATAACACCAGCAGTAGGAAGAGCTAAACGCTTGTTGAAAGAGGGAGTAGAGAAGAGATCAAGGTCAAGAACCCTTCCAATTGTACTTGAACTAACAAAGTCCAAAAAGGACTTCTAAACCCTCCTCCAATAGCTAGTAAAACCACTAGATGCAAATACTGCCCGCTAGGAGTTGGGCATCACAAACTGGGGGCTTCTCCATGACCGGAAAGAAAAGGCTTAAAGCCTCAAGAACAGATCTAAGGATGGGAGAGAAGGCACCACCTCTTTAAATACCGGTGGCACCCCCTCTTTAAATACTAGTGGGATATCCTGGTCAAATCCAAATTGCCTAAGCACCCGGTGTGCAGAATAATGAGTATACTTAGGACCATTTGTCGAAGGAACTGGAAGCCATGAAGGGCTGGTGCAGGCCAAGTATGCCAAGCTGCTCTCATTCCCTTGGTGCAGATCAAAGGTATGTTATGGAGAGTTTAAGAAAGAGGACAAAACAGAATCACAAGCAAACACAAGACTGAAGTCTCGGGGGGAATGCCAACTCAAGTGCCCCCTTTGGTCAAACAGCTCCATAAGATTGACATTACCACCCTTTAAATTGGACCAACGAAAGATAATAGGGTGGCCATCAGTAGAGTTGCCACACAAGCCCTTGATCGCATCTAGGGATCGTTGGAACTTATCCTTTACATACTTCAGATTCCTACATTTTGCCAAAGTAACAGAAGAATAATCCCACACAAACACTTAGAGGATGGCGTAGTGCAAAGACGAAGTTATAGCATAATAGGAATTACCTTTAACTTCATCACCATGAAGCAGGTCTAACTGGGAATAAACGTGACCTAAGAACATAGGAGTTAGCGGATACCTGGTACCCCTGGCCAACTTGATAGCCAAAGGGAAGAATGTAGACTTGATCCCATAGCCAGGAAACTCACTGAAAAGAAACTTACTTAGCCACAGCGCTAGGAACCCAGCTTGCTTAACGACCTTATCCTTTTCTTGAGAAAGGGTCGCTACTCATTTACCTATCCTGGCTGGCTTACCTCCAGAAGAAGCGGTATGACCACCAAAATGCTTGAACAATTGCTCCTCAACCTTGAGATCCTCAGTAGAGAGCTGGATGTCGAAGGGATTCTCATCACCAAACACAGGAAGGAGGAAATTATTGACTACATCCTTTAAAGTAATGGTGAGTTTGCCAACAGAAAAGAAAAATGTATGGAGAGAGGGAGACCAATGGCGTACCAAATTTCTTAGGCCTTTGGCATCCCTAAAGCCTTCTAGCTTCCTGGAAATTGCCACTGACTTCAAGATCCTGGCACGCTCCAAGCAATTGGCAAACCCCCCCCCCCCCATCAGATAGCTCCTCATCCACCTAACTAGACCAACTAGTAATCTTCCCTAGAACAAAATCAAAGAAAATGGGAACCGCCTCTCGAGATCCCCACCTAATTTGAAGGTCCAAGATTTCCCTTGGGTCTGGAACTTGAGCAGAACTGGCAAACCTGGGTTGACCAGAAAACATCCAGGAGTATGGGGAAGAAGAAGCATCACCATGAGTAACTTGAGGGAAGAACAAACTGGGAGTGTACTAGGGGTCTCAGAAGGGAAAGGCTAGGCAATCTGAGACTTCTTGCACCTCGCCCTACGCTGACCCTGCTGAGGAACCCTCACCGTCAGAGGGAGTGGGAGAATGTTCTTTCCTTTTTCGAGAAAAAGAAGAGGAAACCATGAAAGTGCAATGTAACAGAAGACCAAAGGAGTTGAGAGCAGAAGAAAAGCGATGAAGGAGGAAGCAAAAGGGGAAGGGTGTACTGGAAAATATATTTGTTGAGAAAGTGAAAAGATGCTTAGAGGAAAGGATTGAGGTGACTGCAATAATGGCGTGAAGAAAAAGTTGAAGAAGACGAAGCATAGAAAAACACACCAGTTGCCAAAATTCAATTTTATAGGAAAAATTATTTGTCAGTTATTAATGGGAATAATGGAAAATGTAAAAAGAGGAGGAAGAAGTTTACCTAAACACTTAACTCCTAATTGCCACGTTCTTTGAAAAGAGGGAGAGTTACAAAAGAAGTGGGATACGTGGAATTAGAATGCCAGAGGACAACGTGAAGGAGCAGGATCCCATAATAAGAAGGGAAGGGACCCCGAAGGTGATAGATACACCAATCATAGAGCCTTGGAAGGCCAAAAATCTCATTTGCTCACACGTGGGCTGCAGGAAACCCACGAGTTTGGGGGGTTAAATGTTAAGATCCAAAATATCACAAGCATTGTGTCAAGGCCCAAAACATTACAAAATTGAAATTTAGAACCCATTTGGGCCTTCAAAGAAAGGACAAGGCCTAAATCTGCCAATCAATGTCCACTTAAAATAAGTAGGAGGGGGTCTAAACCCATGAATGGGCAAGCTTTGGGCCTTAGAAAATAAAAGAAAAGGAAAAAGGAAGCTCAGCTTAGCTTAACCCTTGTAAGGGAAATTTTCTGGGGAACCCAGAATGGGATTGGACCAGGATACCTTGGGACTCCTAGAAGCCTGAGATCCTCAAGATATGTAGAAAAAAATCAGCTGGGATTGGGACTACTCAAGGGAGCATGCTCATGGACACAAAGAACGAAGGTGGATATGTCCCATCAGTCGCCCATGGTTCAGAAAAAGACTGATGACTTAGGAATCAGCACTTCATGAAAAGAAGCCTGGTACCTCGGGGAATGCAAGAAGGTGGACCATGAAGGAAGGTAGCTGGGGACCTTTCAACCTGACAGGGAGGAATCTGCCCATTTAGAGAAAATGACAATGGTGAAGCAACCAAAAAGGTGGGTCTGAAAAGTAGCATCTAGAAGCCTTGGAAAAAGAAGATTGAAAGTTAGCCCTTAGGATCTCCCAAAAGAGGAATGTCAGCTGGGGTCTTTTGGGGGGGGGGGGGGGAACCTCAAAAGGGGAAAATAAGGAGAAAATAAGGAAAAGATCAGCCACCAATGTTGTTGACACAACATTGGTTCTAGTACCTAGTGCAGCAAATGTAGGGAATTAGTAGTACACCAAAAACCGTAGGAAGGCACTATAAAAGGGGATGGAGCCAATAGTAAAAACCATTTAGCAATAGAGAATTAGAGCAAAAAGATCCTTAAAAAAAAATTTTTAGAATTCAAAAAAGGAGAAAAGAGAGAAAACTCTATGAGGGATCCTGAGACAGGCACTAGAGGATGCACTTGGATTCAAAGGAATTCAAACCTCACAAGTCTTAGAAGTCTAGAAAGAGCTATCTAAGTTTGTGACTTTTGAACTTATATGGACCTTATGACATATCCTAGTGGAGAAAGGACTCAATGTACTAAAACTCAATAAATAACGAAACATTATTTACCATTCTAAGAATCCCTAACATCTTATTTACCTTTTTCACTATTCATTTACTGTTCCTTATTGTACAATGTGTATATATTTTGTATGTATGAATGTGTATGTGTTGTAGGACTCATGTTTTGTTCGCAACTTGGTTCATAATCACCCCAACATAGTCGTGGTGAACCAAGCCCAGTCCACCAAATAACAAATATCAGGCCCAGGATCCTTGTTCCTATTTGGGCCTGGGTACTATAAAAAAAAAGAACCCACAACTACCAACAACTCTTTCATTTATATTTACTTTTTATTTTTTATTTTTAACTAAAGAACATTCCCCAATATGTCACCAAACTTCGCTGCTCTTTGGGGTATCATTACCACCAACTAAGTAACTTAGACATATGAGTTTATATTAGGTTTTTGCTAACATTTGTGCTTAGACTTAATTTAATACAAAATTATTGGGTTACTAGCTTGTGGTTGAGCCCATGTTATTCAATAACTTTTTCATGAGTTCTTTCTTAATCTTTTCCTCTCCTAAAAAAAGATAGTTACAAAGTACAATTTATTTGAAGTGTAAATGTTTTTCCTACATTGATGTTATAGGTCCAAAAAACTTGAATGCCAACAAGAAAGATATAGAAAAATTTATTTGAATCCAAATAATCAAAATAGATAGTAGATGTTGAAGATGATAAAGAAGAAAATGGACAAGAGAAAGATGTCAACGTTGAGATTATTTTGTAAGATGAAAAAAATGATGGTAATATTAAGTTTGACTGTGGAGATAAATTGATTAGGTAAGATAATGAATACGATGAAAAAAAAAGCCTTATATATAATAATATATTACCCTTTTGGAGTTTGACCAATTTCAATGAAGATTGTGTAAACATATTTTCATTTGATTTATTTAGTTAGTTTGTTCAAATATTATTACATAAATAGTAATTAAATTAGTCATTTAATTAAATATGTTCCAATTTTATAATGAATATACATTATATATATATATATATATATATATGTGTGTGTGTGTGTGTGTGTGTGTGTGTCTTGATCTATCTATCTATAATTGTGTTAATTATGACATTAAGAAATGTTTGTGTATCTTACGATACAGATACAATACAATGCACAATACCAAAAAAAAAAAAAAAAAAAAATCAATTCATGATACAATTCATGTTTTGATAACTATGATTGGCAGTGAGTTTGTGTGGGGATGGGTTCATGATAATGATGTTTTGGGATGGATGGTTGTAATGGTAGAGCTCAAATTTTTTTCAAGGTGGTGCAAGATATATATATATATATATATATATATCTATCTATCTATCTATCTATCTATCTATCTATCTATCTATCTATACGATACTATACTATATATAAGAGGATTCCCCTCTTTCAACTAGACATTTATGCAGTTAAAAAATACTCTCATTAATGAATGGTAACTTCATTTATAAATAGGGTTATAAATATCAAATAACAAATTTCATTTTGAATTCAAAAAGAGAATTCCTAAAATTTAGGATTTTTTTCCCTTCACATTCAAAAAAGAATTTACAGTTACTACTTATCTTTAAAGTTTATCCTTTTTATTTGTTTGAAAAATAAAAAATAATTTTTTTTTAAATTATACTGTAATAGATGTAAATTATTAACATTTACCAAAAAAATAAAAGAGCCTCTAAACACGCGCGTGAGCACGTGCTTAAAGGTACCATATATAAGAGGATTCCCCATTTTCAATTGGAATCTTATGTAGTTCAAAAATACCCTCATTAATAAAGAGTAACTTCATTTAGAAATAGGGTCATAAATGTCAAATAACAAATTTTATTTTGAATTCAAAAAAAGAATTCCTAAAATTTAGGATTTTTTTCCCTTCACGTTCAAAAAAAAAATTACAGTTATGACTTATCTCTAAAGTTTATCAATTTTATTTGTTTGAAAAATAAAAAAATATTCTTAAATTATAATAAATGTAAATTATTAATTTTTATCCCAAAAAATAGAAGAGCCTCTAAGCACGTGCGTGAGCGCATGCTCAAAGACTAATATATATATATATTTATATATATATATATTTATATATTTATTTATTTATAAATGAGGCTTTTTTTTTTTTTGATCTAGTGTTTTAATTTCACCCCCTTTTAAAAAAAAAAATTGGATAAGTTTTTTTTTTGAAGACATGAAGTAAGAGAGTGTTCTATTTTGTTGGCATTTTAAATGGAGTTGGAGATATATTTTTACTGAGTTGTTCTTAAGTTTTTTCCCTGTTAAACGTAAGGTTTAGGGGTATTTTTTGACCACATAAAAGTCTAGTCTAAAGAGGACAATCCTCTTATAAATAGTGTGTGTATATATATATATATATTCAAATAACCTATTATGTATGTTATTTATACATAAAGTCTGTATATAACATGATTTAATAAATATTATTTTCTCATATATAACAAAAATATTTACACCAAAACAACTTCTATTTTTCATCCAATCAATTTGTAAACTATGAATTACCCTTTAAATCATATTGATCATCATTAATGTTCTTTAAATATTTTTATTAAATAATTATGAGATCACACTGTTTAAGTATACTAATAGTTATAAAATTTCTAATGTATAAAAATTTAATCAATTTTAAATAATTTAATGTCATTACACTCCTAAACATATATAAGTAATAATTTAACGTCATTACACTCCTAAACATATATAAGTCAGATATTAGAAAAATTTAACAATAATAAAAAAATAAAAAGAAACATTATTTTTCATAAATGACATAGGTAATCATTAATCAAGAGTTAGACCCTTTTAGATATACACTACTGTTAGTTTCTTTAAAACCTTCTCCCTTCTCCCCTTGTGTGTGTTAAAATACTTAGTATTCTAAAAGAAAACAAAAAAAGAAAAAAGAAAAAGAAAAAGAAAAAAGGCATATGTAATAATAGTGTCCATGGGCCTGTTTGGTCATAGAATTCAAAAATTGTTGTTTAAAAAGATGTGAAAATTATAGTTTAAAAAGTGTTGTTGAAATACGTGTTTTTAGTGTTTATAAAACAAAAAAATGTGTTTGGTATCATGATTTAAATAACATATTTTAGTGTTCAAAAAACATAAAAATGTGTTGGTATGTGTGTTTGATTTAAAAAAAAAAAAAAAAAAAAAAAAAACTGACACCTTTGACCGAAATAAACATTTTTTTATTCAAAAAATATTTTTTTAATGCCGCTGGGACTGTATGGGTGAGATTGAGGAGACAATACAGCTTTTGATGTCTGACCAGGTGGGCCATACAATGTTCAAGATAATTACACAATTGCCACTGAAACACTAGTTTTTGCTGTTTAAAAACAGGCCGGAGATGATTTCAAAAATATCATTTTAAACACTGATTTTTGAACACTGTTTTCCAAACAATCCCTGAACAGGAATGGCATACCAAACGCCTTTTTTTTTTTTTTTTTTTGGACACTAGTGTTCAGTGTTTAAACACTGAACACTAATGTTTAAACTGACAAACCAAACGCGCTCCATATCTCTTAACTCTTATTCTACAAATTAAAATAAAATAAATATTTATATTTGGTAAATAAAAGAGGCTTCTATTAGATAGATTTAGTTATCAATTTCGAGGAACATGTATCTTTTGTTCGTATCTTCTATTTGACATCAAGAGACCTTAATAGTTGATCTTTTTTATTTGGAGAATTATCTTTAATAATTGAGCTTGCTGGAACTCTGGAGAAACATATATTTTGAACTAGCTTGTAATCATATGCATATACATAAGATACACTTACAAAGAAGGACAAATAAATGTGTATTAAAATTTTACCAAATTTATATATAATATTTGTATATTTGAAAATATAAAATAGCTATTTATTAAATAAATATAATTTTATTTGAAAAAATAGAAAAAAAAATGATGATGCCGGAAATAATACCACAAGTGAGTCACACGTTCCTCGTACTATCGCCAATGGCACCTGCACAACAAAAGGGAATAACCTAGCAGAGAGTACCGGTGTGGTACCGGCCAAACACCCTCCGAAGGTCAAGTTAGAACTATTCTCACTGCTCTAGAGTGCTAGAGAGGGTAAATTATGCGTACCTTGGTTTGTGAGGGTGCTTGGGTTTTTATAGTAGTAGATGGTTGACCTCTCTTCCTTGGAGTAGAAGTCTTTTCCTTATAGGAGTCTTCTTGGGCGTATTTTACGGGATTCTTTCCATATAGGAGTCTTTAGGTTCCTTGAAACGTGGGGAGCAAGTTATTTTACTTATATACGTAAACGTGCAGATCAATCAATCTGTAGACTGACGCCGTCAATTTAGGTTAACCCTGTCTGCCCAAGTTTACCTCCGTCTGTCCAATTTTACTTCCGTCAGCTTCAGGATGCCCAGTTTCATGTGTGCTCTTCCTTCATTACTCCGTCAGTCTTGAAGAAATGCTGACGGTACAGTTTCATTTCGTCACCCTTGTCAAGCTTGGCCCGTCACTCTTGTCTAACTGATTTTATCCTCATCACTTGCCCCTTACTCCATACCTCCGTCAGACATTACACTGACGGGTTATGGAGTTTGTTTCATAGGGATATCGTTTGCGTAGGTCTTGTGCATTTAATGCCTTGGACAGGTGGCTTGCTCTTACTGGCTCTGCATTCGACGAGACGTCGCCTCGTCTTTCCCGCCATTTTTTTTTTATATATAAACAGCACCTCCCCGCATTTTTCACTATTTCATTCTTGCTGATCTTGTGGAGAGAAAGACCGTCGCCCTTCTTTCGTCAACTTCACTTCCGTCGGCTTATCTGTCGCTGTTTTTTAGAGTCGTCCAGAAGGCCTCCATACCGGTAAGTTTTTATCTTCTCTTCCCTTCCTTCTTCTTTTCCCTTTTTTATTTTTCCTCATTAGTATGGTCGTCAGCCTAGGTACTTAGCTTAAACCCGTCACTTGTAGGTAGTCAGATGTCAAGTAACGCGTCTTGTGAGGAGTCGTCAGTCCGCGAAGGAGTGGGCTACGACGAAACCTTTGGTTCTGGAGACGAGTCAGACTTCTCCCTTCCGTCAGAGAAAGGGTCGTCAGCCCAATCTCCTGACGACAATGAGAGTTTTACCGAGGGAGATAAGGATGAGGGAAGAGGGGATGGAAATGACGGGGATGGAGTGGATGTTGACGGAGAGGATAGTGACGGGGATGAGAGATCCAGTGAAGGAACCTCGGAGGGTCCCGGAGATAGCCGTCCCTTCATCCTTCCTGAGGATTGGGCCGTCAATAAATTTTCGCCTGGGATGAGTGGTAAAGTTTTTAGGGAGTTACGGGTTCGTTATCAAATCCCAGACCACATCCCCCTCCGTCTCCCTACAGAGGATGAGAGGTGTTACTCCGGGAGGACAGCTGACGTTGGCATGTATGATGCCATGTTTGCTGCGGGTCTGAGGTTACCGTTGACGGCTCTACACCGTCAACTTGCTGACTTCCTCGGAATATCCGTCACCCAGATCGCCCCAAACGCCTGGAGGACTTTTATAGGAGCTGAAATCCTTTGGGGCAGTCTTAGCGAAGCACACCGTTAGCTCACATTAGGAGAATTCTTTTATTGTTATAGGCCTCACCACATCGCCTCGTCTAAGGGGACGTATCACTTTAATGCCCGTGAGAAAGGGCTAAGGCTAGTGTCGGATATGCCAGACTCAAATAGGAACTGGAAGAGTCGGTATTTTTTTTGTTGAGGGGACGGATTGGGTTTGCCGTCAGGAGGAGTGGGCGACGATGCCCCGTGGTTACTTTGACAACACCTGGGCCTTCGTCAAGGATTCAGGTTAATCCCGTCAACTATGAGGCTCGTGTGTTTTTTGAGGCGACGCTAACAACACTTTTTATTTCTTTCAGCTTATACCCGTCCGCACATAACTGACGAGCAGGAGGAGTTCATCCAACGGATTCTGGAAATTCCTTTGGAAGAACGTAAGTGCAGGGATTTGATCACCCTTGACACCCTTCACTTATACTGTGGGGGTCCAGATCCGTCAGCGGAAGCTCGAAGGTTGGAAGAATTTGCACGCCGACGTGAGTAAGCTTTTATTCATCCCGTCAGTTTTATTCCTCCGTTACCTGCCTCAACGGTGTTCTTTGTGTTATAGAAATGGACTCCGCGAAGCAAAGGATAAGGGCTGCCGCAGCCCGTCAGAAGGAGGAGAGAAAAAATAAGGAGGCAGCAGGGGAGGCCTCGTCAACTCCAAAGGTCGTTGCTAAGGTGATGAAGAGGAAACCTGACGGTGATGACAGCCGTCCTTCAAAGAAAGCTGCCGTCACTCCTAGGGACGAACCCCTGAAGGAGAAGTCCCTTCCTAAGCCTAGTCATGGCGCGGGCAAGGGGGTGATGACCTCTACCGGTCCCGTCAGCGAGGGCCCTTGCCGTCTCCTGACTCACAAGGATTACGCCGTCGAGGAGGTTGGGTCCTTGATAAAACCGACGGATATTGAACCTTGCGACCAGGTGGGGACGGAGGACCTAGGGGCGTCAGCCCTTTTTGACCTTACCAGGGTATGTTTACTAAAATTTTGTTTGGGGAAGCTTTGCTTTGCTTTGGTATACTTTTCAACTGACGGATATGTTTTCTTAGGCCTTGGTGCGTGTCAAGGCCCTTCAAGATCGTTGTGCGGCGAAGGAGGGGGTCGTCACTCGAGTTCGTAATCATAATACGAACCTGATGAACCAGCAAGCTCAGTACAAGGATGCCGTCCGTACCCTCAACAAAGAGCTGCAGGAGTTAAGGAGAAATTGACGGAGGTCAGCAGTCAAAATGATAAACTCCAGGAAGAGGTGACGGCTCTAGGTGAAAAGCTGTAGACGGCTGGGGCTGACGCGGTTAGAGATTTCAAAGTGTCGCAGTCCTTCTTTAACTCGTGTGGTGAATATTATGGCACCGGGTTTGAAGATTGCCTTCAGCAAGTCGCGTCGGCCTACCCGGAGTTGGATTTATCCGGGATCACCATGGATGATGGAGACGACAGCCTCCGTCAGCCTACTCCGAGGCGTGACGACAGTGTGGTCCTAGCCCAGCCTGCTGCCAATCCTGCTGCTTCTGATTCTCCTGCCGTGATTGTGGATGTTGAAGACCACCGAACTGACGGCAAGGATGCTGACGTTCCTGCCCCTTAGCTTTTATTTTGTTTTTTTTGGCCATGTATAAAATAGTTGTATTGGAGAACAGTTGTAATTTCAAACAATTTTTAAGTGCTCCCTTTGTTTCCTTCGGGCTTTTGTTTGTGTATTGTTGTGTTTAATTTCCGTAGCTTTTATATCCCTTTGTTGATGGTGGCCTTAGACGAAATTTTGGTAATTATTCCCGTCTACTTGGATCGCGTCAGCTATTTTGTACTGTTGGAAACCCCTGTTGGCATGATGTCGTGCCTAGGCTCCAAGCTCCGTCGGCTTGGTGACCGTTGGTTTACAGCTCTTGCTGCTGGTTACTGTTTTAAGGTCGTCAATCTCTTAAATCCGTCACTTTGATGACTCATTATTGCATGTCTTGGTTTGAGGGCTACGTCTATATGATGATTGCTTCATCTAATGGTCGTCAGCTTTTTATCCTTTAGCTTTTTCCTACCGTTATTTTCATGACCTTAGTTTCGATGTTTTTGACATCTTTTTGGCCCGTCAGTTTTTTGGGCCTTGATGTTTTTAACATCCTTTTTTGGCCCGTCAGCTTTTTAAGCCTTCGTTAGTCCCTTAGCCTTGATGTCTTTGACATCTTTTTTGGCCCGTCAGCTTTTTAAGTCTTGATGTATTTAACACCTTCATTAGTCCTTAGTTTTTTAGGACCTCGTCCATATGATGATTGTTTCATCTTTTGGACCGTTGGCTTTTTAGATTTTTCGGACCGTCGGCCTTAGCCTTGATGTCTTTGACATCTTTTTTGGCCCGTCAGCTTTTTAAGCCTTGATGTATTTAACACCTTCATTAGTCCTTAGTTTTTTAGGACCTCGTCCATATGATGATTGTTTCATCTTTTGGACCGTTGGCTTTTTAGATTTTTCGGACCGTCGGCCTTAGCCTTGATGTCTCTGACATCTTTTTTGGCCCGTCAGCTTTTTAAGTCTTGATGTCTTTGACATCTTTTTGGTCCGTATGTTATGGACTTAGTAGACCGTAGAAAAAATACACTTCAGTAATTTCTGAAAGAACTCCTCTTATTGCCATGCATTCAAATAAAAGTAATTAAAACCAAATCCTGCCCCTTGGGCTAAAAAGAAGAATTGTTGCAAAAGATTAAAGTAAATGATAGTTCTGAGGAGTGAGACTAAAGTCTTGCTGGAATGGAAAATAAAATAAGAAAAAATTGAACTTCGTGCTGTCGCTCCTACTGGTAGTATTTTCGTAGGTGCTCGGTGTTCCACGGGTGCGGCAGTTTCTTTCCTTCCAACGTCTCTAGATGGTATGTGCCTTTCCTTTGCCACGACGTGACTCTGTAGGGTCCTTCCCAATTGGGGCCGAGTTTCCCTTGGGTAGGGTCCCTAGCGGCGCCCATGACCTTTCTAAGAACAAGGTCTCCAACCTGGAAGTCCCTGTGTCGAACCCGGGAGTTGTAATGTTTAGCCATACGGTCCTGGTACCTAGCGAGCCTTTGTTCTGCTATTGCCTTGATCTCTTCTATTAGGTCCAGCTGTAATCGCATAGTCTCGTCATTTTTGTTTTCGTCGTGGTTGTGCACCCTGTAGCTTGTGAGCCCAACTTCTGCTGGAATGACCGCTTCGCCTCCATACGTCAGTCGGAATGGTGTTTCTCCTGTGGGTGTCCTTGCTGTCGTCCTGTAAGCCCATAATATGCTTGGCAATTCATCGGGCCATATACCCTTTGCCCCTTCGAGCCGAGTCTTGATAATCTTGAGCAAGGATCGGTTCGTTACTTCGACTTGGGCATTAGCCTGAGGGTGGGCGGGGGAGGAGTAGTGGTTCTTTATTCCTAGTTGTGAGCAGAAATCTCGAAAGGGGTCGTTGTCGAATTGCCGTCCGTTGTCCGAGACGAAGACTCTAGGAATGCCAAACCTGCATATGATACATCTCCAAACAAAGCTTCGTACGTTTTTCTCCGTGATTGTGGCCAAAGCTTCAGCTTCCACCCATTTTGTGAAATAGTCGATGCCTACCACTAGGAACTTTAGCTGTCGTGCTGCTGTAGGGAAGGGTCCCATAATATCTAACCCCCACTGTGCGAACGGCCATGGGGCCGTCATTGGGGTCAACTCTTCGGTTGGTTGCCTAATAATGTTGCTGAACCTTTGGCACTTGTCGCAGGCCCTGACATAGGCTTCGGCGTCCTTCTGCATGGTGGGCCAATAGTACCCTGCTCGCACAAGCTTGTGTACCAACGATTTGGACCCTGAGTGGTTTCCGCAGATTCCTTCATGCACCTCTCTCATGACGTAGTCTGCCTCTTCCATACCCAAGCATCTTAAATATGGTCGGGAAAAACCTCTTTTGTAAAGGACGTCTTTTATCAGGACGAACCTCGCTGCCTGGACCTTAATCCTCCTTGCGGCTTCCTTTTCATCTGGTAAGACCCCGTCTCTCAAGTATGAAACTAACGGCGTCGTCCAGCTTCTGTCGGAGCATATTTCCTGCATGTTGCTGAGGTCTATTAGCGGAGAAAGCTGTATGAAGGAGAGTACATTACCAGGGATGATCATTTGTTCTGCTGAGGCGGCTTTCGCGAGGCGGTCGGCTCGCTCGTTTTCTTCTCTAGGAATTTGGACAACTTTGGCTTCTAGGTCATCCACTCTCGCCTTTACTTCAGCAAGGTACTTCTTCATCTTTTCGCCCTTGCACTCATAGTCTCCATTTATTTGATTAGTGACGACCTGTGAATCGCAATAGATGACTACCCTCGCGGCTCCTGCCGCTTTGGCGAGGTCGAGCCCTGCTATCAGAGCCTCATACTCTGATTCATTGTTGGTGGCAGGGAAGTCGAGACGGACCATGCATTCAATGGTGTCTCCTTCGGGCGATAATAGCACAATGCCGGCCCTTGCGGCTTGTCTGTTGGATGACCCGTCCGTATATATACTCCATTGAGGGGACTCTGCTGCCCCCTTGTCTTCATCATGAGTGAACTCAGCTATAAAGTCGGCGACGACCTGTCCCTTGATGGCAGTCCGTGGGCGGTACTGAATATCAAATTCGCTCAGTTCTATAGCCCATAATGCCAGTCGTCCCGCGGCCTCGGGACTGCTCATTGCTCGCCTTAAAGGCTTGTCAGTCAGGACGTTCACTGTATGGGTTTGGAAGTACGGTTTGAGCTTGCGGGCTGCCGTAATCAATGCAAAGGCAAGTTTTTCCATGGGCGGGTATCTTTCTTCGGCCCCATGAAGCGCTCGGCTTGCGTAGTACACGGGCTTTTGCACTTTCTCTTCTTCTCTGATCAAGGCCGCGCTAACCGCCGCGGGGGAGACGGCTAGATAGAGAAAAAGCTCTTCTCCTGGCTGCGACGGGCTTAGTAATGGTGGGGAGGAAAGGTAAGCCTTCAATTCTTCGAACGCTTGCTGGCATTCGTCAGTCCACTCGAAGGATTTCTTTAATGTTCGGAAGAAGGGTAAACACTTGTCCGTGGCCCTTGACACGAACCTGTTTAGTGCCGCTATCTTTCCGTTGAGGCTTTGCACCTCCTTCACATTTCTTGGTGGTGCCATATCCAGGATGGCCTGGATCTTGTCCGGATTTGCTTCGATGCCCCTCTGAGACACCATGAATCCTAAGAATTTTCCTGCCGTTACTCCAAAGGCACACTTTCCTGGATTGAGCTTCATATTGTAGGAGCGAAGTGTGTCGAATGTTTCTTTGAGATCTCGTAGATGATCTTCCTCCCTTCGGCTCTTTACCAACATGTCGTCCACATAGACTTGGACATTCCTCCCAATCTGCTGCGCGAACATTTTGTTCATGAGTCTCTGGTACGTTGCGCCTGCGTTCTTCAGGCCGAAGGACATCACCTTGTAACAGAAGAGGCCTTGGCTGGTTACGAACGACGTTTTCTCTTGATCGGCTTTATGCATTCGGATTTGGTTGTATCCCGAGAAGGCGTCCATGAAGCTCAGCAGCTGGTGTCGAGCCGTAGAGTCTACTAGGATATCGACCCTCGGGAGGGGGTAGCTATCCTTGGGGCAGGCCTTATTGAGATCGGTGAAGTCCACGCACATCCGCCATTTCCCGCTCGCCTTCTTGACCATCACCACATTTGCTAACCAGTCGGGATAGTATACTTCTCTAATAAAACTTGCTTCCCGTAGCTTTCTGACTTCTTCTGCTATGGCTCGGTCTCGCTCGGGGGCAAACACTCTCTTCTTCTGTCTGATAGGTGAAAAGACGGGCGATACGTTCAACCTGTGCACCATGACTGAAGGATCTATTCCCGGCATATCTTCATGATCCCACGCAAATACGTCTCGATTGCGTCTGAGGAGGGTTATGAGCTCCTGACGGATCGTGGTGTTAGCGAGCGTTCCAATTTTGGTCGTTCGGTTGGGATCAGAACTGTCAAGGGGTATCTCTTCCAACTTCTCGACCGGCTCTGTTACCGTCCGGCGCTCTTCTATGCTTAAAGCCTGAACCTGATCCTCCATTTCCATCATGGCTATGTAGCATTCGCGTGCGGCCATCTGACTCCCGCGCAGTTCGCCTACTCCGTAATCAGTCGGGAACTTTATCATTAGGTGGTAGGTGGAAGTTACTGCCTTCCATGAGTTGAGCGTGGGTCGCCCGAGGATAGAGTTGTAGGTTGAGGAGCAATCGACTACTAAGAATGTCACGTCCCTGGCTATCTGTTGAGGGTAATCGCCTACGATGACGGATAATGTGACTGCGCCCAATGGGAATACCCGGTTCCCGCCGAAGCCAACAAGCGGGACGTTTGTTGGGATCAATCGCTCCCTGTCGATCCTCATCTGCTGGAACGCCGTGTAGTATAAAATATCTGCTGAACTACCATTATCGACCAGCACCCGGTGCATGTTGTAGTCACCCATACGCAGGCTGACGACGAGCGCATCGTCATGTGGATGGTGAAGGCGTCGCGCGTCTTCTTCTGAGAATTCGATTACGGGACCTTCTCTCCGCGCTATCTTCGGCACGACTCCCGTCAGCTGAACATTTTGTACCATCCGAAGATAGGTCTTGCGGGCTTTCTTGGATGACCCGGCGGCAGCCGTTCCTCCTACGATCATCCTTATATCTCCAATCGGAGGCCTTGGTCGCTCATTGTCCCGGCGGGGGTGTTGGTCTCGTGCAGGGGAATCCGCTTTCTCCTTACTGACGAACTTCTGCAGCTTTCCTTATCGGATAAGGGCTTCGATTTGCTGCTTCAAGTCGTAGCAATCGGCCGTGTCGTGACCATGGTCACGGTGGAAGCGGCAATATTTCTCTTTGGATCTTTTGTTGGGATCACTCTTCAGCTTTCCCGGAAACGTCAGGGCCCCTTCGTCCTTAATCTGCATTAGGACTTGGTCTATCGGAGTGGTTAACGGGGTGAAACTTGTGAACCTTCCGCTCATGGGTTTTGGACGTCTCTCTTCCTTTCGGTCTCCCATCCTGCCTTTCTTCCGCCCTTGGTCCTGTCGGGGTTCTTCTTGTCTCTCTCTTTTCTTGGGTCTATCTTCTCGGACTAATAACGCGTCTTCAGCGTTCATGTACTTGGTGGCCCTGTAAAGTACCTCCAACATGGTCTTTGGGTCGTTTTTGTATAGGGAGAACAAAAACTTGCCTCCCTTGAGCCCATTTGTGAATGCTGCTACCAGTATCTTGTCGTCGGCTTCGTCAATCGAGAGCGCTTCCTTGTTGAAGCGTGATATGTAGGCCCTTAACGTCTCCTCCTCTCGCTGCTTGATATTCATTAAACAAGCCGTGAACTTCTTATACCGATGTCCCCCAATAAAATGCGTAGTGAATTGAGCGCTTAGCTCCTTGAAGGTGCTGATGGAGTTGGGTGCTAACCGGCTGAACCAAATCCGTGCTGCGCCCTTTAGGGTTGTAGGAAAGGCCCTGCACATAATTGCGTCTGCCACTCCCTGAAGGTGCATCAGGGTCTTGAAGGTCTCTAGGTGATCCAGAGGGTCCTTGACTCCGTCGTAACTATCCATATTTGGCATGCGGAACTTACTCGGCAGGGGGAAGGAGTTGACGGTTGTCGTAAATGGCGAGTCAGTCCGGTTGACAAGGTCGTCAAGATCACTGGATACTCACCCCTTGAGAGCGTTCATCATCACTTCCATCTGTTCCTTAATCACCTGCATCTCCGCGATGACGGGTGGTGGAGCCGTATCTGTCAGGGAAGGGATGCTAGTGTCCCGTCATACTGGTCTGCTCGGGGCGTTGCTCTCCTGTGGTCCTTCGTGATTCCTCCTTTCAGCGCTGGTTCCTTCTTGATCCGCTCCTTGGTTATTGACTGCCGCATTTTTCTGGCGCAGCTGCTCTTCTAGGTCGTGGTTTTGTTTGGTGAGGCGCTCCACGGCTGTGGCGAGCGTCCTGACCTGTCGTTCAAGAGCAGTCATAGGGGTCTCTTCTTCTTGAACGTCGTTGATGGTCGCCATTGAGCGAGTGAGTACCATGTAACTCTTGTGTCTAGGAAGCGAGGATGTGCTACAACGTTTCCCACAGACGGCGCCAACTGATGATGCTGGAAATAATACCACCAGTGAGTCACACGTTCCTCGTACGATCGCCAATGGCACCTGCACAACAAAAGGGAATAACCTAGCAGAGAGTACCGGTGTGGTACCGGCCAAACACCCTCCGAAGGTCAAGTTAGAACTATTCTCACTGCTCTAGAGTGCTAGAGAGGGTAAATTATGCGTACCTTGGTTTGTGAGGGTGCTTGGGTTTTTATAGTAGTAGATGGTTGACCTCTCTTCCTTGGAGTAGAAGTCTTTTCCTTATAGGAGTCTTCTTGGGCGTATTTTACGGGATTCTTTCCATATAGGAGTCTTTAGGTTCCTTGAAACGTGGGGAGCAAGTTATTTTACTTATATACGTAAACGTGCAGATCAATCAATCTGTAGACTGACGCCGTCAGTTTAGGTTAACCCCGTCTGCCCAAGTTTACCTCCGTCTGTCCAATTTTTCTTCCGTCAGCTTCAGGATGCCCAGTTTCATGTGTGCTCTTCCTTCATTACTTCGTCAGTCTTGAAGAAATGCTGACGGTACAGTTTCATTTCGTCACCCTTGTCAAGCTTGGCCCGTCACTCTTGTCTAACTGATTTTATCCTCATCAAAAAATATTTTAAATTTTTATTGACGAAATTATCAATTTTAGTTTGTCCAACTCCGCACTATTTGTATAATAATAATAATAATAATAATAATAATATAAGAAAAAAATTGATAAAAAATGTTATTAATTTTTTGTTGTGCTAGAGTTTCATTACGTCAATTTAGATTTGGTCTAGATGGGTATGAAACCTAAGTTGAAGTCTAAATCCAATGTAAATATAAATTATATTTTCATTATTATTTTTTTTAAATTTCCCCAGTCTCCATTGTCAACAATCACGTCAATACCTTGTCTAAGTCAAACCAATTATTTCTTTTTCCTTCTTATTAATTGTTTTTGACTTTTCGGCTTTTGCACTAATAATTCAATTGGCACAAAAGCTAAAAGAACTATATGGGACATGTGACGCAAAATTAGATTCCGATTAAAAATCTAATTGGATTTTCTCTCCGCTTTAGCTTTATATATATATATATATATATAAAAGGAAAAGATAATGCATTAATTATATAAACTCATCTATTTTTAGGAAAATATATCTTGAAAATAGTTTTTATTCGATGAGCTAGGTATGTTATAAGATTAGTAAAAAGAAAGAAAAAAAAAATGATGCATTAGTGATTTATATTGACTAATATAAATGTAGAACATTTTTCTCAAAAAAATTATCAGGGTCAAATAGTTAAATTTTAGTTATAAATTTTTATTTTCTATTAAAAAAATATAGGAGGTGTACGTGGGGGGAATTTTAAAAAGCTAGGGCCCCCTTCCCCTTCCTTCCACCAATGGGTGGTTAGGGTTTTGAGACTAACTAATGGTAGTTGCCTATTGAGGTAGTAGTTTTTGGTATCGATGGTACTAAAAATTGAAGGTAATTTTTATTGGATCATGCTAACGAGTGCGTTTAGGGTATTTGTTAACAATTCAATTAAAGAAAGTTTTTATAGGAAAAGAAAAAAAAAAAAACAATTAATGTTTTAACAGCTTTTTTCATTTTCCATAAAAGTAACATCAAAACTTTCCTAAAATGGATTGTTAACGAATGCCCTAAGGGCACTCATTAGCATTTTCCAATTTTATTAAAGGTTTTATTAATGTGTGACTATATGGTTTATATTAGTAAACCATTATAAAAAACTTTTTATGGAAAAACGAAAAAATTACCAACTTTTTTGATAGCCTTTTTAATTCTCCATAAAATGTTTTCAAAAATAGATGACTAATATGTGCTCTTAGAACATACATTCAGCCGGAACATTTTATATTAATTGAAGGTACTAAAAACTCACTAAAACCGAAGGTTTTGCTTTTCTGAAAAAATAAATTACTATTATTTAATGAATATATATATATATATATATATATTAATATTACTTTTTAGTACAATATCAAATGCATCTTCTAAGAATAACTATTTTTAGCATTGACCTTCAACAGGGAAAACCGGTCTGATAGGTGCCATTTGCATCCTAAAAAATTGAACCACAAAAGCTTAATTTGCATCTCGGCCACATTTTACTTGGCAACTAATAGAACTAGAAATAGATGCAAAGACTGAAAATAATTTTGGTGTCCTGTAACAATTGTGTATATATATATATATTATTAATAACAGATTCCTCATTTGATTTTCAACATTTTACGTACTAAAATATCTTCATATAAAATTTTAAACTCTCTAAAATACCCATATCGTTTAGTTCAATAATTTTAAATTTAAAAACACAATCGGATTAAAAGGGTAATTTATTATTTTTAAAAGAGTTCCTAAGTTTTCAAACTTTTATCAAAATCCTAAAAATTAGGAAACTATCTTTATCTAACTTTTAAACATTATTTCACTAAACTTAAAATAAATAAATAAATGCCTTGTTACACGCACAAAAGCGTGTATGGTAAGTCTAGTGTATATATATATATATATATATATATATATATTCTGTCCAGATTACAATGAATTTGAATTTGCAGATTATATATTTATTTGAATTTTCACATTGCAGCAACCTCTTATCATATAATGGTTGATAACAAGTGCATGTTGGTCTGAGAAGTAAAACTGTAGAAGGCAGGGGTTCAAGTTTGAGTAAAAATAATATTTGGTATGGTGGGTTTTTGTTTTCTTTCGGTCCAATGGTTGGCCTAAATATATGCTAATAACGAGTGGCGTCGGATCTCTTCTTGCCTATATAAAATTCCCATTTCAATGATATTGGGTGAGTTTGGTTAAACTTTTTGAAATTTGGCTTTTTGAAAAAGTGGGGTTTTTAAAAAGTGCGGTATGAAATTGGATTTTTTTATAAAAGTTGAGTGTTTGGTAAAAATTGTTAAAAAGTACTTTTTGAAAAAAATGAGTGTTTGGCTAGCACTTATAAAAGTGGTGGTTTGAGTGATAAATTACCAAAAAAGACAATGTATATATAAAGGAGTTTATTTCATACTTAAATCAATTATTTCATAATACTTAAATCAATTTTTCTCTTTCTAAAAAAATTATTTTTTTCTTACCAATATTAGCTAATAATAATCTACCACTTAAGATTTATTGTGAAAGTATTGTGAAATTATTGTGATAATTGATACCGATTTTAATTTGAATGTACTATTAAAATTATTTATTACTCATTCTAAAAAAATTATTTTTTTCTCACCAATATTAGCTAATAATAACCTACCGCTTAAGATTTATTGTGAAAATATTGTGATAACATTTCCTTCTTTTTCTTTTTTCCCCCTTTTTTTTTCTCCTCCACACATGTACCCTTATTCTTTTCTTTTTCTCATTCTTTCCTTCTTTTCCCTACCACTTCCTCCAAACTCCAGAATGTTCTTGAGAGCTCTCTTTCTTCCTCTTTCTTTTTATTTTTTTTTATTTTTATTTTTTCTTCCTTTCTCCCTTTTCTCTTAGCACTTCGTCTACAGGTTTCTTTCCCTCTATCCCATCAAAACACACAAACTTAAAGGTCACACACAACCACACCATTGATTCTCATCAAACGAAGATAGAGAAAGGGGGAAATTACCAAGGGAGGAATGGGTCAGATCGGTGCTTGATCTCTACCTTCCTGCCACCTGTCTTCCTCAACACGCCTCCGTCATCTGCTGATCTGCTCTGCCTTCACTGCTGCTTGTCTTCCTCCCCACCGCTGCTTGATCTCTTTCCCACTGCCAACGACATGCAGTAAAAATGGGTGAGATCGGTTTTTTATTTTTTTTATTTTTTTCAACAAAATGAAGTAATGGGATTGAGGAATCCTAATTTGCAAGGGATTGATTTTTTTTTTTTTTTTCCTTAGCTGATTTGGGAATTTGTTATAGATTTTTTTGTGCATGGATTTGGAAATTTGTTATTGAGTTGAACCTGGGCTAGAGGCTTTTTTTTTTTGGTCTTTGTAGCAATTAATTTATCAAAGGGTTTTGGTGCTGCAAATGATGATCTGCTTTGATTTATCAAAGGGTAAAATTAAGTTTTTAAGCACAGTGGGCAATTTGGGAAATAGTTGGTGGCTTTCCAATGGTAATGTTTAAAAGCCCTTTGGCTTTTGCAAAAGCAGCTCAGAGCTGCCTTGTGTAAAAGTGGAGTTCATTCACAATTCAAAAACGTAGTTTTTGTGTAAAAGCAGCTTTTAAAATCGAACACCCTTGCCAAATAAACTCACTATGGTAATAATTTTGTTAGTTTCCCGGATTTAGAAGAATATGTAAAAATAGCATCTCGAGTTTTTAAAACTCGAGATCTAATTAGAACTCGAGTTTCTAAAGCTCGAGTTCGTTGTTTTGATTATTTCTTACGTGGACAAATATGCCATGTGGAGCCACGGAAAATCGAGTCTATAAGACTCGATTTCTGGTCACCACTAAAACAAAAATCAAAAGCACTTTCAAACGGCACATTTGAAAGTGACAGGAACCCTTTCAAACTCACTCTCAAACTCCTCAAACTCCGCCCTTTCTCACTCACTCTCAAACTCACTCACTCACTCACTCTCACTCTCAAACTCACTCACTCACTCTCAAGCCGTTCGTAGCCCGCCGTTTGTAGCCCACCGTTCGTAGCGCACCGTTCGTAGCCCACCGTTTGTAGCCCGCCATTCGTAGCCCACCGTTCGTAGCCCGCCGTTCATACTCTCTCTTTTCAAGTTCTGGGTTCTCTTTTTCTTTTTTTTTCTTTATGCTATTTTTTGATTTGTGTGATGGGTTATTGTAAATTTGAGTTCTTTTCTGTTTTGGGTTCTTGAAATTTTGGGTTTTTGTAGCTCAGTTTAGTGGCTGAACTGAACTTAGTCTTTTGTGTTTTTGTTTGGGTTTTGGGAATTAATGGCTGAATTGAATTTGTGGTGATGGGTTGCTTTCTGGGTTGTTAAATTTAGTAGCTGAATATGCCTTGGTGATTTCCTTTTTGGGCTTCTTCAGTCGTGGTGGTTGCTATATGGGGGTATTAATGGCTGAATTTGTTTTTGAGTTTGGCTTTTGTTTGTGATTTCTGAATTTGGATTATTGTTCTTGGATTTAGTAACTAAACTAAAGATGATTGTCCAAAAATATGTTGGATTCTTGTTCAATAGTTGGGATTTTTAAAATCACAAAAGTATGTTATGGGGAGAAGCAAAGGACTATAACATAAAACATACAACTGGTAGCAAAAAGGGAGAAGCAAACCTTTACAAGATCCTCTAGCATGTTGTTTCGATGATATACAGATATCATGAGTCTGCACAGCTGCTAAGGAACTGAATGTAGATCCATGCCAATTTTCTGTACCTAAACCTTGTGTGCTTCCTCTGCTCTATGGTCCATATCTAAAGCTCGTATTAGTTGCCCATATGTTCCCAATGTGGTTCCCTGTCCCTTGCTTAGCATCCATTTAATCAACTAGGAGAGATTAACAAAGGACTATAACATATAAATCATAAAAGAAAAATAATGAATCAGTCTTAAATATATATATTCTTATCATTGAAACAAAAGTTTAAAATAATTAAATACCATTTTTCCAGTTCTCAAAAATAGATTAGAACACAACCCAATATTTGCATGCTACAGAATTATGAAAAGTTTGGAAAAGGTTGCACAAACATGAACTGCAAACTTCTTTCTGCAAGTTAAATGCCAAAAGAAAAGAGGGGAGGGGGGGGGGGGGAAGAGAGAGAGGGCCACAAGAGAGAGAGGGCCACAAGAGCCTTTGAAATACAAAGGTGGTAATAAGGATTCCTTAATGTGACTCATTTTATTACTTACTTAAATCCGACTTTGTGTAATACAAGTCCCAGATAGCTAGTCTCAACTTTCCTTAAAGCATAAATATGTATGTATGTATGTGTTTTTAAGTCTCAGATAGCTATTCTCACTGTCCTTAAAGCATAAATTAGTTTCTAATAGGTAAACCAGAAACTGGGAAATTGTTGACAATGTAATCCATAAACACTCATTGAGAGGCAGAGAATCTGAGAATGTAAATGCACTTAAATTGCATCAAAAGGCGCTCTCAATAGGCACCAAACTATGGAAACTTTTACGCTCTCTGCATAAACATGGTTTTACAATGCAAATGCACTTACATCGCAGCAAAAGACATTCTTAATATCAACATTCTAAACATGCCCAACCACGCTTAATTTGCAGTTCTAACCATACTACTCAAATCACAATCTTCATAGAGGTACATTGGATAGAGAATTACAAGTACATTCAACAAAAACCAAAAAGTTCACATAGAGCCAATACAACGTAGTCACTTTTCCTAAGATCGCCAGTCCGCACGACAAAAACGTCATCCATGGAAGCATGCCTGAAAAACATAGAGTAATCACGTTAGGAGACAATATAGTAAACATTAGGTAAACATGGAATGAACAACAATTATTTAACCGATGCATAACTTTTTGCCATCTACCTACCTACTGTGGAACATGACCGCTTGTGGAAGCGCCACAAGACTGCGGACATTTTCTGCGGTTATGCCCGGAAGCATGACACAGTCCACATGTCTGCTTGGGTTGACTCTCTATCAAATCTGCGTCCTCCCTCCGCCATCTCGGTTCTCGATCCTTATTCCTCACTCCATCCATCTCATTCCTTATTCTTGACTTCACTGGTCGACCTTTGGCCCGCAACAATGCTAGATTAGGCAACCACTTTGGCCCCATGGGATCCCTCCACAACGACTGCGACTTAGGAACCACAAATGCATGCTCATAAGTGTTAAGGGCATTGTTCAAACCATAACATGAGTGAATATATGTGGTCGAATCAATATGTAAATAGTCACATACTCTAATTGCATGTGAACACGGGATCCCTATGTTTTGCCATTTCCCACAACTGCATGTTCTTTCCTATAACCGAACTTCATAACTGTGGTTTCCCCCTCCTGTGCTACACGTGTTGAGTTGGGTAACTACTTGAAATATCAGCTCTTCATTGCTAAATGGCTTGAGATAGTGTTTCTCAGATTTACGCTTATTTCCATCCCACGTGGAGAAGGCATATTCACTCCATTTCTTACCCTCTGAGAACTCAAAATGGTATTCTTTGCACTGGTCGTGGAAATATTGAACAAATTTGTTCCAAGTGAACTTAACCAACGCGGCAATAGGAAGGTCCCATGCACCTTTCAGTACACCATTGAAGCACTCTGATATATTGGTTGTCATTGCCCCAAAACGTCTCCCACCATCATGTGACTGGCTCCACATATCCACAGACTCGCCCATTAGGTATGTGTATGGAAGATAATCTTGATTCTTTTCCTTGCCATCCTTCCCCGTCACCTTTTTCTTATTCCTAATGGCCTTAATTTCCACCTGCTTAATGGACTCCATTATGACATCAAATTTCACTACCTGACTAGCATATCCCGCTTTCAATGCCGCTGACTTTAAAGTTGAGTTCTGAAAATGGGTGTTGAAGTTGCTAACAACATGTTGAAGGCAATATCTATGAAATACCGGTGTACTTCCATCATCCCTTCTAGGCCAGTTTGCAATGGCGTTTTTGATACCGAGATGTTGGTCAGAAATTATGCAAATGCCTTCGTTAGGTATCACGTGGCCAATCGTATCTCTGAGGCACTGTAAAAACCACCTCCAACTGGACCTTGACTCACAATCCACAACAGCAAAGGCGAGAGGGAATACCTTGTTGTTAGCGTCGGTTGCCATTGCGACCAACAACTTTCCCTGATATTTACCATACAGATGGGTCCCATCAATACTGATAACCGGCTTGCAGTATTTGAATCCTGATATGCATGGACCGAAAGACCAAAACACATAATGCAACAATACGACGTCATCTTCATCGGTGGATGTGATACGATAGAACACTTGGGTAGTTGGGTCCTGATCAATATATGCCATTAGCAATTTTTGCAACCTTTGGTAAGACTCTTCCCAATTCCCAAACATCTTTGCAATCACTTTTTGTGTCGCATCCCATACCTTGTAGTAAGAAGGCTTCTGGCCATTATATTTCGTCTCTATCATAGATCTGAGATGCTTAACTGGGGTAGTGTGATCCTCACATAACTTCTGATGGATGTTTGATGCAATAAAATTACAACTCATCATTCTACCATCATTTCGCACCCCAGTCGATATACACGTGTGAGGACCCACATACACGGTGACCATCCATAGTTGGTGGAGATCAGGCTTCATAACTGCGCAGACATACCACTTGCATGACTCATGCATGCATTTCGCACAAAGTTTTTTCGTCGTTGACCTAATGATCGTAAAATGTTTGTTTTCCTTGAGGGCACAAGTTGTTAATACGCGCTTCACCTCCTCTTTATTGGCAAAAGTCAACCCTTTGCACAAATTCATCCCCTCTCTCCAAGTAGACACAAATGGCATATCAATATGTGATAGATCAACCATATTTTCACAAGTATTTGCAGAGAATGACAACGCAGGAGGTGCGTAGGCAGGGATTGTGTTCGTAATGTTTTGGACACTAATAACATTGTCTGCATAAGGTTCACTACCATCCAATGTCTCATCATCATCAATGTCCCTCTCAAAGTCCCCAAGGTCTTTGCCAATTGTGTCTTCATACTCATCTCTATCCACAAAATCTTCACCGTTAATGGCAATATTCTCATCAACATAGTCGTCATCATCATCGTCATCATTATTGTTAATGGAAGTAGTCTTATCAACATAAGCGTCATCATCATCATCATCATCATCATCATCATCATCATCGTCATCGTCGTCATCGTCGTCATCGTCGTCGTCGTCGTCATCATCATCACCATTGGCATGAACATCACCATCGGCATGAACATCATCATCCTCTACATGTGTAGAATACTCATATTGAGCATCCGGAACCGTAACCTGTAAGCTTGTGGTTGTTTGTTGGATATCCTCTTGCCAGACTGCACGCGGCTCCAACTGTATGTACAACTCAATGTTAGTTACTTCAGCTATTCTCTCCAACTTGTCAAACATGATCTTTACATGTTTGTCTGTTTCTATCGCCATATACTTGTAATTAATCCGGTGCTTTAGGATTTCATTTGGCATATGATAAGTAATTTGTACGTTGTGCACAGCAAGATTCTCACACAACTCTTCCAGGACAATCTTCTTCAATTCATCAAGGGTCTTCAACCTACGATCAATTTGGGTATAATAGGTCTTTATACCCGGCCCTTTAAATGGCAATCCCTTGTTCGAATTGGCATTCTTAAGCGGACCGCCGTGGTATAGGATTATATCAATTTCAGGCATTGTGCACCTGTTCAAGTCAAGTTACTATGTTAGTTAAATCACATAGTCGTAAAGTGGGGGAAAAAAAGTAATGTGATCTTAAGGCTGAACATATTCAAGCCAGAATTTTCATAGGTAATTACTAGTTTTGTAGCCATCATGTAACTTGTGGTACCCATGGTTTCTAAGTTTGGCTTTAGAAGAAAATTTGAAACATATCTACTGGAGCAACCCCAAGAGCATCAGTTAATGTTACTTGACACCATACATGTGATGCTATTACTCACATCTAGTTTTATCCAAAGCATTAACAAGTTTTATCCAAAGCATTAACTGATTAATGGCAAGTAATGGCTTGTTCAAGCTTTATTATACCCATTAATTACATTCATTCACTACCCATTTCATACCCAAAATAATGATGAATAAAGTCAAAAAAACTTGTAAGATCATGATAAAAATAAAAGCCTAGAAATGATGAATAAAATTTTGATAACAAAATGAGCAAATAAATACTCAAAAATTAACACTAACAAAACAAAGTTCTATGATTCACAATATTGGAAAATTAACTAAGTTATGTAAACTATCTATAAAATAAATAGTCAAACTCAACCCACACCCATAGACAACTAATACCCAACTACAATGACAATCAAATAAGCAAACCCTTACCTAAGATATGAATTTGTTGAGAGGGAAGAGCAGTGAGAGAGGCAGTGTGGTGAGTGAGAGTGAGAGGCAATGTGGTATGAGAGTTATGGGTGAGTGAGAGAGTTAGTGAGGGTGAGAGCTAGTGAGGCTGAGAGACTTAGTGAGGATGCTCTGTTTTTGGGTGAGAAGGCTGGGTGAGTCTGTGAGCACTTGTGTTATACAGGCTGAGTGAAGGGTGTAGTTTTTATAATTTTGCCCAGTGGAACTCGAGTCTTTAAGACTCGAGTTTCTTGAAATTCATCATCAACTAATTCTTTAGTAATTGTAAGAGTGTAATTTTTTTTTTTTTTTTGCCCAGTGGAACTCGAGTCTTTCCTTGGAAAATCATCATCATCGATTATTTTAGTTACGAAGATTTTCTCTAAGAAAATCTTGTCTTAAAGACTCGATTTTTGTTTTGTGGAAAACGAGTCTTTAAGACTTGAGATCCAAGTGTTTCAAATTGCTAACTCAGCAGCACAAATATTCTGAAAGCGAGTCTTTAAAACTCGCTTTTTAAAGTAGATCTCGAGTTTCTAAAACTCGAGATGCTAGTTTCCTTTATACTTTAAAGCGTTGTCTAACTTACTACATACTTGTGCCAGTGGTTGCTACTCTGCCCATTTCCTCTTTTAAAATCTTACCAAACGCATATATTATTTATTTGGTTTCAAAAAGTGTTTTTTACCTGAGGAAAGTGCAAACAAACGGGCCCATTATGCACTCCCAAATTGAACACGCACACAAATAAAATAAAGCAGCCCTTCAATCTCTATCAAAAAGAAAAACATGACTTTCAGAAGTAGCATATTATAATCATTTTAATCATCTTTTGACTACCGTTTTTGCAAGACAAGTTTGACAAGTTACAAGGTCATTTTTCCTTTGTGTTAAAGTCAAGGAAAAACGAGGTTTAATTGTCTTTTAATTTTGTGATACAGGTGCATCGAACTTTTTTTTTTGTTTCTTCTCTACAATGTTGTTCTAGCTAGCTACATTTGAAACACTTGAAAGTGATTGGTGGGGTTGTTTTTGGCAACAACTTGATTTATATATGATTGTAGAAAAATTTCATGTTACGCGTGAAAATAAAAATACTTCATTATGTTAGGCAAATGACAAATAAGTAGTATTTTTATATTTACCCTCATTAATCACATGTATAGCACGTATAGGTGCGGTTGGAATAGGAATTATTGTGTCCGCGTTTTGTGTTATGCGTTTTTTTTATTTTTTTATTTTTACGCGTTTCAGCTTTTTTAGGAGCCAAAAATCACTGTTCACGTACTGTTTATTATTATTCATAATACTGTTCACACACTAAAAAATATTAAAAATAGGTCTTACGGTACTATTCACACATTTAAAAATTATTTTGCTACAGTGTTTTCAGTTTTCAATTTTTAATTTTCAGTTTCAGTAAAAATAAGTTGTATTCAAATGGACCCATAATAAGTATTTTAACTATATACGTAACACCATAATACGACGAATAAACCTAGTCACATTTTGACAGACTGTAAGAAGAAAAAGAAAAGAAAAGAAAAGAAGGTGACCCATGCCAGTTGAAAGATTCTAATTCACAGATGTAAAATAATATAAGCGTGAGAAATGCATCTCTTACTGTTTATTGAAAACCCTTCCCATTAACGTTGCATTAATGATGGTAATGTATCTAATTAATATGCTATTAATAAAAGCCTCATTTCTAACTCCTTCACCAATATTCAATGCACCAAAACTGCCTTCCCAACAAAAGCTTTCTCCTAGAATCACAAACTTGTCTTCTTCAAAACCCACAATGTCATCACAATTTGATTCCAAATTTGATGAGATCCGATGGGTCATTCAGATCCGTCGAACCCTTGAAGAAGAGATTGAGGAGACTATCGAAGTCCCAGTGTGCATATTCAATGTCCCTAAAGCCCTTATGGTTAGTGATCCAGAGTCTTATACTCCACAACAAGTTGCTCTTGGTCCTTACCACTATTGGCGTCCAGAGCTCTATGAGATGCAAAGGTATAAGCTAGCTGCAGCAAAAAGATCTCAAAAGCAACTCCAATGTCTTTACTTCCAAAATCTTGTTGACCAATTGATAAAGATTGAGCCAAGGATCCGAGCGTGCTATCATAAGTACTTGGACTTCAATGGAGAAACTTTAGCATGGATGATGGGCATTGATGCGTCATTCATGCTTGAGTTCCTTCAAATTTACGCCATTCAAGAAGGAAAGGTGATAACGAGAGTTTCCTCTAGGATGTCACACTTGGTGGACTATGCAGGAAGAAAGTCGGCACATAATACAATTCTTAGAGATATGGTAATGCTAGAGAATCAAATTCCTTTATTTGTATTAAGGAAGATGTTGGAATTCCAATTCCCATCTTTAGAAGCTGCCGATGATATGTTGCTTTCAATGTTAGTGGGGTTATGCAAAGAGCTTTCACCATTCAAGCTTGTGGAAGAATTGCCAAAGATTCCAGTTCCAGATTGTGCACACTTGCTAGACTTTTTGTACCACATGGTCGTGCCGACAGTGGAAGAACCATCAGAAATAATTGAAGTTGAGGATCATAATGAAGACATGCAAGGCAAGGAAAAATCTTCTTCAGATTCAAGTTATGTGAAACAACTTCTCGATGTGATTTGGAACATGCTTTCCAAACTAAGCCGTGGTCCAATAAGCCTCATCAAGAAGGTACTAGTCTCTAGACCTGTAAAAGTCGTTCTAAAATTGCCTTGGACAATCCTCTCTAACCTTCCCGGATTCGCAATCTTAAAACAACCCGTTGAGTATTTCTTTTTCTCTCAAGACAAAGCAGAGGTCAAGCCAGAAGATGAAACTTCAGGCTTAAACAATAACATCAATAAACCACCATTGGTAGAGGAAATCACAATCCCTTCTGTGAGTGATCTCTCAAAAGCTGGAGTCAAATTCTTACCCACAAATGGTAGCATTTTAACCATTACTTTTGACGTAAAGACAGTCACTTTTTACTTCCCCACCGTTAGTTTAGATGTTAACACTGAGGTGATATTGAAAAACTTAGTGGCATATGAAGCTTCAAATGCATCAGGGCCATTGGTTTTTACACGTTACACTGAGTTAATGAATGGTATTATTGATACTGAGGAGGATGTGAAAGTACTTAGAGAAAGAGGGATCATTTTGAACCGAATGAAGAGCGATGGAGAGGTGGCAAACCTTTGGAATGGAATGAGCAAGTCAATCAGATTGACAAAAGTACCATTTTTGGACAAAGTGATTGAAGATGTGAACAAGCATTACAATGGCAGATGGAGTGTCAAAAGTGGAAAGTTCTTTAAGATTTACGTTTTTGGGTCTTGGCAGTTTCTCACATTTCTGGCTGCGGTTATGCTTTTGGTCATGATGGCAATGCAAGCAGTTTGCTCTGTTTATAGCTGTGCTCGCATACTTCGAATCAACACCACACGGTGATTTATCGTGATGCTTCTCTACGCTAACAAGAGTAATGCTATAGGCAACTATTTTAACAATAGTTGAGCGGATAAGTTTTTGCTTTGATTCTCATTTAGATCTATCATTAATATCTCTTTATTATTGATTCTTAACCTCTTATCTCTATTTTTGTGAACTATTTTGTGAAAATTATGGTTCTTCTAGAGATATTGAGATAAGAATCAGGGTGGCCATTTTTTTATTTTTTATTTTATGGGATTGAGAATTGAGATGTCTAGGAGAGAGTTTCCATAAGCTCTTTCTCACTAGGACACACCAAAAGCAATTTCCATAATTTTCTGTGCTACGTACGTTTAAGAAAAAAGCTGGTTGAGTGGTTGCCTTTAAAAAGAGTTTCTTTTTTTTTGGGGGGGGGGGGGGGGGGGGGTTGGGGAATGTCATGGTGACAAGGTTGTATTGATAGTTTGCTAGCGATTGTAATGATGTGTGCTCAGATTTTTTTGCTCTCATCTGTAAAAATAAGATGGGTTTGGAGCTTTTTCAAATTTTTTTAAGGACAGCTTGTTTCTTCTTTTGTGTTGGAATTTGATTAATTAGCACAAAGTGTCAGATCTTTACTCTTTATAATGATGTTTAGGGTTTTATTTAGATGAGACCCTATTGATGGTCAGAATTCTAATTTTATTCCAGATGTTAATCTCACATAGCAAAGTTATTATTAAAAGAACAGGAATGGACAATTGTGCTGAAAATCGATGGCCTCTTCACATGTGGAGTTGATAATAAAAGAAGTGGAATATGGGTGGAGTAAATTAATAGAGATTAGGTTAATAGCATTTTTCTTTGGATACTAAATTACAAATTGATATTTTACTACAAGGTGTAACTTATCACAAATTCATTTTGGAGCAAAACATTTTAAAAGTTTCTTTGTAAAATTCAGGACTCTCTCTCTAAATAGAAACTGATTTTCATTGATTGAAAAGATTACTATCCAAATTGAACTAATTAACTATGCCCATCCCTTTTATATACAATCATGTACAAAGAAAAGCAAACAACTAACCCCCTGAATTTCAGGAGTAACGCTTACAACTAAAACTACCTAGCTATGACACGTGTACATCAACCTGTAACTACCATCCCACTTGGCATCATTCCTTGTATAGAATGTATAATCTGATCATGATAAGGGATTGTCTCCATCAAGTCTTCATTGCTTAGGATTAAGTCTCTGTTTTTCCTCTGATACTGTAATGCATTGTGTCCTGCCTTCAGTTGCAACCTTCCCTGCTCCTGTGGTGCATGTTGTGCTGCACCCTGATGCTGTGATGCCACGCTCAGCTGCACAGACCTGCAGCTTGCCCTGATACTGGGTGCTAGTTTCCTGCTTGGAAGTCAGTTGCTGCAGAAAACACATATTTGTCTTGGTATTCTTTTCAACATTCTTGAACAAAAATTCTCGATTAATTACTGGCAAAAGGTTTGACGACCCAATACAATAACCCCAGGTACTAGAATAATGCGGAATCAAAATATGAGTGAGCATTCACATTGGTTTATGCAAATTAGCCGATCAAATTTGCCTATAAACTCAAAAAATAAATCACATTAGATTAACAACCCATTAGTCAAAATAAAATTTTACTACAATGTACATCCCAATTTGGATAACGCCTATGCAAATATATATTTTTTTTGGGTAATTACAATAAACCCACATGTGGTTTGGCCCAAATTTACGTCGCCTACTTGTGGTTTGAAAAGTGTCACTTTGCCAACTTGAGGTGTGCATCGTTAGCCTTCTGTAACCCATTTCTGTTAAAAATGAGGATAAAAATGTATTTTTGCTCTATTTTTATCTCTCTCCTTTCCAAACAAAAATTAAAAAAAAAAAAAAAAAAAAAAAAAAAAAAAAACTAAAAAGCAAGAGAATATAACATCAAAAGAGAGGGTTTTGTAAAATTTAAATGTAACACTACTTACCCACCACCATAACTCCATTTTAAAAGAGGAAAACAAATTAAATGTAATGTAATTAAAAGAAGAACAAAAGCAAAAACATAATAACCAAACAGAACCCCTTTCCCTCTCCTGTATGAGTGTTTGTTTTTCAAAAAAAAGAATGGGCAATTGTTTCTCATTGCTTAAGAGAGTGTGTTGTGTGTAGTATAACTTACCTCATCCCTCCTTAAAAGTTACCATGGTTTTTGAGTGGAGTTATGGTGGGCTTTTGAGTGGAGTTTATGGTGTGGTTTTGTGTTAGAATCAATTTCCTTCTCCCTTGTTTATGTGTTTGTTTCTAAAAAAAAAAAAAAAAAAAAAAAAAAAAAAAAAAAAAACAAATAATTTTTATATATAAAAACTTTTATACTTTGGGTTATGCTACTGGTTATTATTGGAGCATGTACTTGACCATCCACTCGTGATCTGGGACCCCTTTGAAACATCCTATGAGGATTTTGAGGCAATTCTTTCTGTTATAACCCATGGGTAGAACTCACTTTTGAAAATCGGCTTGCAAGGGGAGAGTGCCCAAGAGCTTATAAACACATGGTTAAGCTTATTCTTAATCCATGTGGGACACTAGGATCATAACATACCACCACGCTCCCCAGCCAATGTCCACGATGGCTCATTCTAGCGACATTGACCCGTTGGTAGCCCTTTCTCTTTTTGGTGGCTCCACTTAACTATCAGTAATTTTAATCAAGCCTTTAAGTCGCCCCTTCCAAGATCCTACCACAAAGCCGTAACTCATTTGATTCCATACTCAATGAGTTATGCTCGATTAATCGGGGTGGTGATTGGCTCTGATACCAAATGTTACAACCCATGGGTAGAACTCACTCTTGAAAACCAGCTTGTAAGGGGAGGGTGCCCAAGAGCTTATAAACACATAATTAAGTTTATTCTTAATCCATGTGGGACACTAGGATCATAACACTTATATTGGGTTTTTGTTCATTTGGAGTGAATGGTGACAAGCTAACAGTGATGGTGTGGCGGTGTTTGTTTGTCTTCTTTTTTTTTTTTTTTTTTTTTTTTTTTTTTTTTTTTTTTTTTTTGTGTGTGTGTGTGTGTGTGTGTGTGTGTGTGTGTGTGTGTGTGTGTGTGTGTGTGTGTGTGTTGGATGTTAACGTGTATAATGTTGTGGGCTTTAGGCCCAACTAGATTACTTGTATAGCACACATCCTTGTATTACTCTTACTTATACTGCTCATATATTTACTTTTATCGTATACATATGCCTCTTATATAAAGACACTCATGTATATTCTTTCATTACAAAATACAATAATATAGATTTCAGTATTTCTAACATGGTATCAGAGACACTGCTCTGACCTTTTCTTAGCAGTCTTGTCTTTATTGGTGTTACTCCATTCTCAACATCACTTCTGCCGTCACAACAGTTGTTGCAGCCTTTTGCCATTGAACCTCCGACGTCTTCTAGCCATTGTCTTTAGGTTCTGGACTTGTAGCCGCTGTCGTTGAGGAGTCCTACACCGCACAGACCACTGCACATGTCATCACCGCCGTGAATATTGCTCCGATTACGTATCTGCAGGTATCACTGAGATCGTCTCGCTCCGATCTACATGTTGGTGGAAGCCTCGTAGCCATCGGAGACCGAACGCACCGCCCAAAGATTTTGCATCAAGTCTCACGCGCTGTCATTGGCTCCAGGCTGACGTCACCCATGATGTCATCAGTGCCACGTCAACCTTAGCTTACATCAGCATCCAGTCATCTACTAACGTTAGCGACACATCATCTTGTTGACGTCATCTCTGCTGACCATTGATCACGTTGACTTTGACCGATGACTTTTCTCCCGAGTTGACTTTTGTAGTCTAGGTTCTCTTTACCCAATTTTTCGCGTATATTTCATTTTTGTAGTATGTTTTTGCACATTGTGTTTCTAAATGGATAAAAAGGATATTTTTCTTCCTCACCCCATCAATACTATATTGGAAAGGAATAAGAATTACTTATCTTAGTCTCAAGCTATGCGCAGTTTTCTTATGGGTCGCATGCTCTGGCATTATTGTACTGGTGCAATCACTATTCCTGTCAAGGGAGCAAGTGAAGAAGATGCTGCCTTCCTCGATCGCATGATTGAATGGGATAGTTACAACCACATGATCATCACATGGATTCGGAACACTTCCATTCCTTCCATCTCTAATCTGTTAGGTAGCTTTGATGATGCAAAATTAGCATGGGATATGTTAGTCGAAAGGTACTCCACTACTCATGGATCCATGAAATATCAGTTAGTGATTGAATTGCATCAACTCAAGCAAGAACCAGGGAAATCTATCAATGACTACTATGATCAACTTCGCTTCATTTGGGACCAAATTGACCTTTTTGATCCAACTTAGGCATACTCAAAGGATGCTCAGCAATATGCTACCATTAGAGATGAATTTTGCCTCTATGAATTCCTGATGTCACTTCCCAAGGACTTTGAGCCCATTCGAGGTCAGCTTCTTAATCACAGTCCTCCTCTCTCTCTTGATATAGCTGTAAACGAGTTGGTTAGAGAAGAAGCTCGTCTTGCAACCCTTCAAGCCCAGAATAAGCTAAATGTTTTGGCTATTACTCCTTCTACTCCATCCATAGAGCAACCTCAGCAATTAGGTAATTTCTCTGGCTCTAGCAATTGTTGCAGGCTGACCAACAAAAAGTTCTGCAACTATTGCAAGCGTCTTGGCTACACAATTAAAACTTGTTATTGTCGCAACAAATCTACTGCTGCTGTTGCTAATACTAAGCCTACTCCGTCGATGCCTTCCATTTCAACTGAGTCCCAGTCTTCTGGATCCACTATCAACCTCTTCCCCACTGAACTATAGGAGATCATAGCTCAGGCTATTCGTATGGCTGGTAATGCATTTCTTTCCATTGCTCTCTCAGTTCTACCTGGTAAGTCTTAAACTTGGCTTTTTGATTCTATCTGTTGCAATCACATGACACCTCACTCATCCTTATTCTCCAAACTTGACCCCACACCACATCCTCTAAATATTCATATAGCTGATGGTTCCAACCTCTAAATAGTCTAGGTTTTTTTTCAACCTCCAACCTCTCTATTCCTGGAGTCTTCCATGTACCTGACCTATTCTATAATTTATGCTCTGTGGGACAATTAGCTAAACTAGGATATCGCCTTATTTTTTACTATTCTGGGTGTATTGTGCAGGATTCGAGGACGGGGCAAGAGCTTGGGACCGGTCCTAGACTTGGGCGTATGTTTCCCGTGGACAATCTTCATCTTCCACCTATTACTCTTGTTTTTGTTGTTGCTGCAGCTACTGCGGTTTCTTCCTTACCTTCTTTCGCACTTTGGCATTCTCGTCTCGGTCATGCATCATCTTCTCGGGTACAACAGTTAGCTTCTAAGGGTCTGTTGGGTTCTGTGTCCAAAGACAGTTTTGATTGTACTTCATGTCAGTTAGGAAAATAGCCAGCTTTGCCTTTCAATAACAGTGAATCTATCTCTAATAGTAATTTTGAGTTAATTCATTCTAAGTTTGGGGATCTTCTCCTTTTGCTAGTATTGGTGGATCTCGATATTTTGTTGTTTTTATTAATGATTATTCTCGTTATAGTTGGATCTTTCCTATGAAATCTTGTTCTAAAATTTTACCAATATACCACAACTTTGCAAAAATGATTGAAACACAATTCTCCAAACGTATCAAAACTTTTCAATCTGATAATACTCTTGAATATACTCAATATGTGTTTTAAGCTCTGTTACATTCCTATGGCACTGTACATCATCTTACTTGTCCAGATACCTCTCAGCAAAATGGTCGAGTCGAAAGAAAACTTCGTCATATTCTTGACACTGTTCGTGCTCTTCTTCTTTTTGCCAAAGTTCCTGCCCCATTTTAGGGTGAAGCTGCTCTTCATGCTATTAATTGCATTCCAAGCGCTGTCATCCATAATCAAACTCCGTATGTGCGTCTTTTTCGGTCACTCCCTAACTATCATCACCTTTGCTCCTTTGGATCTGCTTGTTTTGTTCTTCTTCAGCCTCATGAGCACAACAAAGTTGAGCCTCGGTCTAGACTTTGTTGTTTCCTTGGTTATGGCGAAACTCAAAAAGGGTATAGGTGTTATGATCCTGTCTCTCATCGTCTTTGTGTTTCCCGTAATGTTGTCTTTTGGGAACACCGCTTGTTTGTTGAACTCTCTCACTTTCGTTCTTCCCTGATTACCTCCTCCGTTTTAGAAATCTTTCTAGATGAGTCTCTTGTTCCTTCTACAAATACTCTTGATCCTCCTTTGGACTTCTCTATCTAACCTCAAGATATTTTTGATGCTTTTCCTAAACAGGTTGAAGATGAACAGGTTGATGATGAGCTACCCCACCTTGAGTCTGGGTCCCCTACTCTTGCTCCGCTTGAAAATCCTCCGCAAGACATTCCACCTCACCACTCAACCTGGGTAAGATCTATTCTTGCACATTTACTTGACTATCATTGTTACACTGCCCTTGCTACACTCCATGAGCCTCACACCTATCGTGAGGCCTCCACTAACCCTTTATGGCAGATTGCAATGAAAGAGAAACTTGATACATTAACCAAAAACCATACTTGGGATCTGGTCACTCTCCCTCTTGGACAGTCGGTGGTTGGTTGTAAATAGATCTATAAGATCAAGACTCACTCTAATGGGTCCATTGAGCACTACAAGACTCATTTTGTTGCAAAAGGTTTTACACAAGAGTATGGAATTGATTATGAAGAGACTTTTGCTCCAGTTGCTCGTATCTCATTTGTTCGTGCCCTCTTAGTTGTTGCCGCTGCTAATAAATGGGATCTTTTTTAGATGGATGTTAAAAATGCCTTCCTTAATAAGGATCTGAGTGAAGAAATCTATATGCAACCTCCTCGTAGTCTCTTTGTTGAATCAAACAAGGTTTGTCTCCTTTGACGTGCACTTTATGGCCTTAAACAAGCTCCACGAGATTGGTTTGCCAAGTTCAACTCCACCATCTTTCGCTTGGGTTACACTGCCTGTCCTTATGATTCTGCCTTATTTCTTCGTCGCACTGATAAAGGCACCATTTTACTTCTCCTATATGTAGATGAAATAATCATAACTGGTGATGACCTTAGTGGCATTCAAGAACTCAAGGATTTTCTCAGTCAGCAGTTTGAGATGAAAGATCTTGGACATCTCAGCTATTTCTTGGGTCTTGAAATTACTCATTCCACAGATGGTTTTTATATTACTCAAGCCAAGTATGCTTCTGACCTTTTGTCTCGAGTTGGACTCACTAACAGTAAGGCTATTGACACTCCAGTTGAATTTAATGTGCATCTGACACGTTCAGGGGGGAAACCATTGTCTAATCCTTCTCTTTACAGACAATTGGTTGGCAGCCTGGTTTATCTCACAGTTATTCGTCCAGACATTTCCTATGCTGTTCATCAAGTGAGCCAGTATCTATTTGCTCCACGATCGACTCACTACGCTGTTGTTTTGTGCATTTTTTGATACTTAAAGGGCACTCTCTTCATGGCCTTTTCTATTCAGCTCAGTCTCCTCTTGTACTCCGTGCATTCTTTGATGCTGATTGGGCAGGAGATCCCACTGATCGTAGGTCCACTATGAGTTATTGCTTTCTCCTTAGTTCTTCTTTGATTTCTTGGTGAAGTAAGAAACAAACCTTTGTGGCCCACTCCAGTATCGAAGCAGAATATTGTGCCCTTGCTGATACCACATTTGAGCTCTTTTGGCTACGATGGCTTCTTAAGGATTTAGGTGTGTCCATATCCTCTGCTACTCCTCTTTATTATGACAGCCAAAGTACCATTTGTTAGGACATATATGTTTCACATGTTACGAACATATGTCATAATTTTATGTAATTGGCTTATCCTTTGACAAAATACATTTTACTTGTATTTGAGTAGATTTAGGATGTTTTAAATACTTCAAGAAACCTTGTTTCAAGATCAAGTATTGAAGCTTTCAAGTTTGTTCAAGAAAACAAGTTTAGAGTGCAAAATCATTAAAGCTCGACAACTGGCTCGACAGCTGCATCTATCGAGCTTAAGGAAGCTGTTCTTCATTTGGTGTGCTCGACACCTTCTCAACAGCTACTCGACACCTGCTATCTGTCGAGATTTAAGATTGTCAGAATTTCAATATGATTTTCTTGGGATCCGTGAATGTGTCTTTGGGCTTTCTTTTCTCCTAACCCTAAACATATAAAAGGATCAATTTAAGAGCCGTCAAAGTGTTCACAAGTTGCATAAGCTTTGAGCAAACTCTGTTCAAGCAAATTGTGACTGGAGACAAAGTTCTTGCCCTAGTTCATCTTTTTCTCTTGAAGAAGTTGCTGTGTATGTGCACCATAGGGTTTTGTGACCAAGCATCTTCTTGATCTTCATCGTGTGGATGAACTGAAGAACTTTGTAACCAACAACCTTCTTAGTTGGTGATTGAAGTCGCGTACTGGGATCTGCGCAATTGGTTAGTCACGTACTGGGAGTCGTGCATCTGAAATGGGAACTGTCAGTACAGAACAAGTCCAATTAGGTATTAAGGTAAGGGTTCAACTGTAGGTTGGTAAAGTACTTGGATTCCTTTACTTGTAACCGCTTGTTGTGATAATAGTGAAGTTTCGGGAGTGGTGACCTGAAAATCACCCAGTGGGGTTTTTGCCGTTAGGTTTTCCCCATTCGTAAACAAATCATCGTGTTATTTATTTTCCGCTGCATATTTAGTTTATTGGTGATTTGTTTGTGCTACCATGCATTTGCATGATAAATTGATTAATTAATAACTTAGCTAATCAATTAATTAATTTCTATCACAGGGGATCATTCAGTTTGTGGCCTATCAAGTGGTATCAGAGCGGGCACACTCTGATTAAGGTTTAATCTTTGTTGTGTTGATCCATTGACCCCTGTTTGTCATGTATAGAGGACAGTCATTAATCATACCTCTTTTATTTGATGGTACTAACTATGCATACTGGAAAGTACACATGAGAGCTTTCTTACAGTCTTTAGATGAGAAAGTGTGGCAAGCTGTGGAGATAGGCTGGACTAAGCCTACAGAAGCACTAGCTGACTGGGAGGATGCCAAGATTAAGGCGGCAAACTTTAACAGCAGAACATTGAATGCATTATTCAATACTGTCACCAATGAGGAGTTCAAGAAGATATCCTCAACTGAAACTGCCAAGGAGGCTTGGACCATTCTCCAAACAACCTATGAGGGTACTAAGGCTGTCAAGGACTCAAAGTTTCAGAGGCTTACTACAAGCTTTGAAGAGATAAAGATGGAGGAGGATAAGTCTTTCGATGAGTTCTATGCCAAGCTAAAGGACATAGTGAACTCAAACTTCAATCTTGGGGAAATCATTCCTGAACCCAAGATTGTGAGGAAAGTGTTTAGATCTCTACCCAAGAGATTTCATGCCAAGATTATGGCAATAGAAGAATCAAAGGATATTGACAAGATTCCTCTGACTGAGCTGGTTGGAAACTTGCAGACCTACGAGCTAGGGTTGACAAGAATAGGCAAGTCGGGTAAAAGCAAGAGTATGGCATTGAAGGCCAAGAGCAGTGAAACAGATGAATCTTCTGATGATGAAGATTCCAAGATGAAGTTCTACATTACCAGGCAGTTCAAGAAGTTTATGAAGAACGCCAATGGAAAGGGTTTCGACAAGGACCGCAGGCAATCTAGTTCTTCTCAGTTTAAAGGTTAAGACAAAGGGAAGAAGGATGCTAAGGAAGGTGGTTAGTACACTGTTCCCTCAGGAACTAAGTGCTTTGGGTGTCAAGGCTTCGGTCACATGAAGCATAAGTGTCCTACATATTTCAAGAGCATTGGGAAGAGTAAGGCACTTGCAGTTACCTTGAGCGACACTAAGCCTAAGGATGATTCCAATAATAAGGATGACGGAATCTTAAATGCCTTCACGGCCACTGTCAATCCTACTGATGGGATTGTTGAAGATGTGGTTGAAGAAGAGGAACTGGTGGAATCCAAATTTGAGAAGATGGATGATCAAGATGACATCCATATAGCCTATGAGAAACTGTACAAGCTTTTTGAGAAGCATGAGAAACTGTATATGCTAACCACCAAGAAGCTTAGTGATGTAGAACTTTACCGTGAGGAGCTTTCTACAAAGTTTGATGAGGCTAATCAGACCATTGGGGCATTGAGTTTTGAGAACAATTTCTTGGTTGAGAAGACCAAAAAGCTTGAAGCTAAGCTATGTCAAGTCAGAGCTCAACTGGAAAGGACTTCAAGCGCAAAGCTGGATGAGATGCTAAGCATTCAGAAATCTGCTTCAGATCGAACTGGCTTAGGATATGGTCTTTCTTCCTCTAATACTGCTTCTTCTAGTACTATTGTTTTTGTTCCTCCTGCTAATAATGTTAAAACTGAGAACAATGAGATTAAAACTGAATTAGATAGTGAGAACTTAGATAAGGGTAAATCTATCTTAGGAGCACCCCCTAAGCATGAGAAGAAAGATGTTAAAAACCCTAGGGTTAAGAAGGCTAACACTCAAAAGCCTAAACAAAAGAAGCAGCATCTCTGTTATCATTGTGGAGCTGCCGGTCATACTCGACCAAATTGCTACAAGTGGCTTGCCATTCAACAGAGCAATGGTATGATAGCATCTGGGAACCAAAATCAACTTCAATCCTCTCTTGCTTCCCTTGGAGATCTTCTCAAAGCCCTCATGTTCCTTTTGAACTTGAACAATTTTAATTCTTCCCCTTCACCGCCGGTTCAAGGGTTTGCTAGATGGAAAGGTTCTTCCAAGGTGTAGAAGGAAACGAGCTCCAAGTGATTTTATCACTTTTCTTTCTCTCTTCTTGTTTTGTGTGTGCATTACTTAGGTGTTTTGCTTTCATGTTTTAAGTCAGTCTAGTTTTTATACTTTGTTTGTCTAACATGTTTTGTTTGGTTATTTTTTAGTTTTTGCTTTGTTTTGTTTTTCTTTATAAAAAAAAATTGAAAAATCAGAAAAATACAAAAACAGTGTGTGTTTTGTGTACTTTGGTACTTATGTACCTTGGATGGCCATTGAAACAAAGTCTTCTAAACTTTGTATCATTTGTAGCTTAGATGAGCATCTCTATGCACAACTAAGCAAGTGAGCTTTGTGGCTCGTGTTTGTGATGAGTACGATTAAGTTGTCTCTTAAACTTAACACTCATATCACTTTTTTGATGAGAAGGACTAAAAAATCCTGAAAGAAAGGCATAAATAACCATCTCACCACTGTTGCCCACCAATCATAATATGACACTTGTATGCTTCGGCATAGTAAAAGTACAGTGTCAATGACATTTATATGCTTAGGTATAGCAAAATTTGAATGTCAAATATCTTTGGGTAATTCTTTTCTCTCTCTAATAAGCCCATGCATGATATGTTTAAAAGAAGAATATGCAAAGAAAAATCAAAAGCAAAAAGATAAAAAGTGCTTTAAAAATGATTGCAAGCGTGCATGCTAGGAGATGTGGGAGTTATAGGATGTACCTCAAAGGTGATAGTCCCCATCAAGCAGTTATGATTGTGTGTGAGTTAAAGATTTTCTCATATCTCAAATCATCATAGCATGCATACACTTATGCAATCTTGCAATATTTTTCACACACAACACACAATATTCTTTGCTACTCTTGATACATGTGTAGGTACAATGTGATTTGGCCATCACGAGGTTTTACATGTATTAATGTCTGCTCACTAAACTGTTTAGACTTATTTTTTGAAATATAAATTTGGTTAGATTTGTTGTGTGTGTGTGTGTGTGTTTTTGGAGATCCATGTGCTTAAATTTTCATTTGAGAGTTGATTTTGAGAGCTTAATATGTTGATTGGATCATTGGTTGAGTTGCATGTTGAATTGCATTCATGTTTGTGTTTTTCACATCTCGAAAAATTGTTTTTAAAAGCTAGCTCGACACCTTCTCGATACCTCCTCGATAGCTGGCTATCTGTCGAGCTTCCTAAAGCTTTTTCTTATCATAATCTCGCCTACACCTCGATAGTTGGTGGATCGATCGAGATTGGGTCTGTATGCTCGATAGCTTCTCGATAGCTGGTGGATCGATCGAGCTTCTGTTCTTGATTTTGATGAGTTTATCCTCGATACCTCCTCGACACCTCAGCTGTCGACGAGAATTTCCTCGACACCTCCTTGACAGATCGCTCTATACCTCTCGACACCTGCATTTATCGAGATTTGCTGGCTTTCCTATATAAGGCCTCTGCACGATCCAGTTCTCATTTCCATCGATCTCTCTCTCGATACTTCTCTGTTTCTCTCCCAAAAACACTCCAATCTTACTCCAATCTTGGTTCTTAAGGATTTTACAAGGTTTTTCAAGTTTTTCTTCACTTGGTAAGCTTCTAATCCTTTCTCATTCGTTTTGAAACCTAGGATTTGGGGTTTTTGAAAATTTTTGGGGTTTTTCAAAATTGATGAGCTTTCATTGAAATTTTGGGTTGGGTTTTCACTTAAATGTGTTTAAAACCTCATACATTGCATCACATTAGTATTATAATGGTATTGCCATGCATTTAGATGTGTGCTATATGTTTGTATGCTGATAGGTTTGGATTGGGCTGAGCCCATGATGCAATTTCATTTGCATGTCACATGTTCATGCATTTCCCATGCATACGTACTTCTTTTCAATATATTTGATATATTTGAATATGTTTGGGATTTTTCTGATTGTCATTCTTTTTCTGATTGTCATTCTTTCTCTCCCTCTCTATTAGTTTACGTTAGTCGTGTCTATGGCACCTAAGCATAAATCCACTCCAGCCTAGAACCCTCTTCGTTCCGGTGCTTCTTCTTCGTCTGATCCTACCTTATCTCATATCCGGTTCCGTGATGATGATGCCTTCAAGGTATTTTTGGAGAACTTTTCTAGACGAGGCATTCATTCGGAACGCTAAGTCATTTTGATGAATTTTGTAAACACTGACCTTCCCTCTGTCATTCACAGTAAGGGATGGGATTCACTATGTGACATCCTAGTCACCTGTCCTCTCGTGCTTATCCAAGAGTTTTACTCCAACGTGCACAGGAATGATCGGTCAGTACCTCTTTTCTTCACTCGCGTTTGAGGTACGCGTATTCCTATCACACCGCAGTTGGTTACAGATGTGCTTCGGGTCCCTAGGATAGAGTTTCCTGACTATCCTAGTTGTGAGCGTCTGAGGACTGTGTCCAGGGATGAGCTCATGTCTGCTTTCTGTGAGCGCCCTACTACTTGGGGTGAGCATCTTTTTACACCATGTCAACCTTTTGCTAAAGGTCCTAGATTCGTGAACATGGTGATGACTTTTGTTTTGCATCCCCTCTTTCACTATAACTCCATCACAGAGCCTTGTGCTCGATTTTTGTTCTCTCTTCTTGAGCATCTTACCATAGACTTTCCTTCTCATTTCATTTCGTCTATTATAGATGTTCATCTAGATTCGGTGTCCCAGGGTAAGCTCATCTTTCCTTCCGCTATCACGAGGATCTTACGCCATTTTTCCGTTCATTTTCCCTCTTTCGACCATTTTACCGTCATGTGTGCCATAGATTATGCTACCGTTAAACGTAGCGAGGCCCAGCTTCGATCGCGACAATCGGATTCAACAACTCCTTCCTCCCGTTCTGCTCCATCTCGTTTGGCTCCATCCACATCGGCTCCTCCTTCTTCTTCGGATGATGTGTCTTTAGGAGATATCATAGCGCAACTACAGTGCATGGATGCTCGCCTCGATACACTCTCTACGGAGTTGTATCAGGTGAACGTTCGTGTCGGTCGTATTGCACGATGACAAGCGTCCATGGGTGATTTTGCTCCTGAGGCTACTCATTCACCACCTTCTCCCGTGGCTTCTGCTTCTAAGGATGAGGATGATGATGATGTTGATGACGATGATGTTTCGAATGATACTGATGGAGATGCTAGCTCTATCGATGAGATGTCTACTTGACACTCTTACCCTTTGTCATTCGTGACAAAAAGGGGGAGTAGTTTTGGTATGAGAGTAATCCATCTTAGGGGGAGAGTTATTATAGGATCATTTTGTTAGGGGAAGTGTTGATACTTTTTGAGGGTTGTAGTGAGGATAGTATGTATCTTTTCTTTTCCTTCCTTTTAGATACATTACTCTTGTACATGAGGTCTTGTGACCATTTATAGACATACATTGTACTTATTCCTTTCTTTATATTGATGTATGTTTTTCTTTCACCTACCCCTTCAGGTGTTGTTTCTTTTATACACATGTTTCTTATACTGTATGCAATCTATTATTTCTGTTTCACACAAAGATACCTTGATGAGTTTTGTTTAAAGTGTTTCAAAAATATAGGTTGTCAAAGTCTACTTGCCATAAACTCTCTTCTTGCAAAGTTTTTCAAGAGTTTGTGTTAGGATAGATTTTATTGTATTCAACAAGTGAATATGAGTTGAGTGATTTATGACTTCTCTCATATGTTCATTTGTTTGTTGTGGTTTTGTCACAGATTGCCAAAGGGGAAGATTGTTAGGACATATGTGTTTCACATGTTATGAACATATGTCATGATTTTATGTAATTGGCTTATCCTTTGACAAAATGCACTTTACTTGTATTTGGGTAGATTTAGGATGTTTTAAATACTTCAAGAAACCTTGTTTCAAGATCAAGTATTGAAGCTTTCAAGTCTGTTCAAGAAAACAAGTTTAGAGTGCAAAATCATTAAAACTCAACAGCTGCATCTATCGAGCTTAAGGAAGCTGTTCTTCATTCGGTGTGCTTGACACCTTCTCGACAGCTGTTCGACACCTGCTGTCTATCGAGATTTAAGATTGTAAGAATTCTAATATGATTTTCTTGGGATCCGTGAATGTGTCTTTGGGCTTTCTTTTCTCCTAACCCTAGACATATAAAAGGATCAGTTTAAGGGCCGTCAAAGTGTTCACAAGTTGCATAAGTTTTGAGCAAACTCTGTTCAAGCAAATTGTAACCGAAGACAAAGTTCTTGCCCTAGTTCATCTCTTTCTCTTGAAGAAGTTACTGTTTATGTGCACCATAGGGTTTTGTGACCAAGCATCTTCTTGATCTTCATCGTGTGGATGAGCTGAAGAACTTTGCAACCAACAACCTTCTTAGTTGGTGATTGAAGTCGCGTACTGGGATCCGCGCAATTGGTTAGTCACGTACTGGGAGTCGTGCATCTGAAAGGGGAACTGTCACTACAGAACAAGTCCAATTGGGTATTGGGGTAAGGGTTCAATTGTAGGTTGGTAAGGTACTTGGATTCCTTTATTTGTAACCACTTGTTGTGATAACAGTGGAGTTTCGGAAGTGGTGACCTGAAAATCACCCGGTGGGGTTTTTGCCGTTAGGTTTTCCCCATTCATAAACAAATCACCGTGTTATTTATTTTCCGCTGCATATTTAGTTTATTGGTGATTTGTTTGTGCTACCACGCATTTGCATGATAAATTGATTAATTAATAACTTGGCTAATTAATTAATTAATTTCTATCACAAGGGGTCATTCAGTTTGTGGCCTATCACCATTCATATTGCTCACAATGATGTCTTCCATGAACGGATTAAACACATCGAGATTGATTGTCATTTTATCCATTATCATCTTGTCCATGGTGCTCTCAAGCTTTTCTCAGTCTCTTCCAAAGATCAGCTTGCAAGTATCTTCACCAAGTCACATCCTAAGGGACGCCTTCATGATTTGGTTGACAATCTCAAGCTGGTCTTACATCCACCTTGAGTTTGAGAGGGGCTGTTAACGTGTATAATGTTTTGGGCTTTAGGTCCAGCTAGATTAATTGTATAGCACACATTCTTGTACTACACTCTTACTTGTACTATACACATATTTACTTGTACCGCACACATATGCCTCCTATATAAAGGCACTCATGTATATTCTTTCATTACAAAATACAATAATATAGATTTCACTATTTCTAACAGTGGAGAAGAATGTTTGTTTATGTCTGGTTGAACATATGCATGGGAGTTTGGTTTGTTGGCTTGAGGATGCTACGGGAGTGGTGGTGTCAGATTTGGTGCTATCAAGTCTCAGAAAAAGATACAACCTTGTTGTCGCTTTGCACAATCCAGTGGAGTTGTGGCTGTGGTTGAGATTGGTTTGTATTTTGATGAAATTGGTAACCTCCATTGGAAATTTTGAGCTCAAATTGGTAGATCTAACCATTAGGTGAGGCTTTTTCTTTTTATTGTTGGGTATTGTGTTTTATTAGAACTACAATGAAATACCACAAGTTACATCAAATTCCATTTTGGCTGGGACATCATCCAGCCAAACTAGATGTCAACATTCTTGGCTTTCTTAGTCATGAGCAACATAGTTTCAATTCCTTTTAGTATGGTTGAAACTAAAATAGCTAAAGAGCTTTGCAATCTAAATTACTTGATATTACCGAAGTGAGAAGAGCAAAAATCCTCCTCTTGCACCTGATTGATGATGACTAAAGCATCTCCCTTGAAAATAAATTCTCGAATGCTTGGATGCAAGGGATTGATGATTGATGATTGAAAGTTGAAATTTTTTTCCTTATATATAATATTGTTTTACAAGAAGAAGGCAAAGTGCTTATTTGTAATTGTTTGAAATTTCATTTTCAATGTTCATCTTCAAACCCTATCTTTTTTATTCATGTTATGTTTATTTTTGTCTAAAAATGTGTTTTTCTAATGGCAAATTAAGAGGTGGGTTGGAAAAGGCTAACAATGCGAACCTTAAGTAGGTAAAGTGACACTTTTCAAACCACGAATAAGCAATATGAATTTGGGCCAAACCACAAGTGGGTTTACTATAATTAACCCTTTTTTTTTTTAAAAAAAATCTCTTTTCTTTAATGAAGCCCTCCAACTTCAAATCATGTTATAGATCTTACCATGGATTGGATGTTATAAGCAATAATCAATTTCAATGGTGTTTGGGGTGTGTTCTTATAAAATGGTGGCTTGGATTATTGCCATGAACTTGGGTTTGAGCTTGCCTATTGGGACTAATCCGAAGCTTATTTGAGGATCAATTGGATAGTTGGCATGTGATTTGGAGGGTTTAGGTTGGGTACGGGTGTTAATAGATTCTAAGTGTGGAATTTCTAGTGGAGTTTTTAGTCAAGGGATGGTTTGGTGTTTTGATCTTTGCTGTCGAAGATATTGAATCAAATTTTTGGTCAGATACCATTTGATGTAAAGACTCAGAGAGAAGGAGATGATTTGGGAGAAATAATAATATTTTAATGAAGTAAAACATAAATATAACTAGCCTACAAACACATAAATCTCATCACACCTCTAGGTATTTTTGTGATAGAGGAATTCAAAAAACCCGAATTATGATGAATATAAATTATTAACCTTTAGAAAACAGAAAAAAGAAAAAAGAAAAAGAAAAAGAAGAGCATGCACTCAAGTTCTTTTTAATCCTAAAATTTAGTCACTTATGGGCATTTATTTATATTTGATTTTGGCAAGTGACATGCCATTCAGAAGGAATAAGGAGAGGTGAAAGTGTCTAATTTTGAGGGATATGGATAATGTGAGAGAAAGAAAGAGTGAGGGAAAAAAAATTGTTTTATTTATTTATTTAAAGAAGAAGTTGTATTATATTTGATTACTTGACTAATGTGTGAGACAGTGAGAGAGAGAGATCCTCTCAAAAACAATGTGAGGAAAAAAAAAAAAAACTGTTTGAAACTATCAAAATAAGATGTTTTATTTTCTTTTAAAAAAGTAATTTTATTTTTAAATTTGAATTTGACAAAGAAATGTGGAGGAGGAGGGAGAAAAGTGGTTGGAAAAATATGTTTTTTTATTTATTTAATTTATCTAAAATTTAAGAATTTTTAAACTAGAAATTTTATGTATTTAACTCTATTATTTAAACTTTTTAAAATTGTGAATTTGAGGGTATTTTAGACATCCAAAATGAGGATCTTAAATAGGGGAAGCCCCTTAAATAGTAGTATAGATATAGATTACAATTGTTTAAAAAAAAATTGATTTTTTTTTTTTTGAAAGTAGTTAACCAAAACTTTTAGTAATATAAACTTGCTGCAATTTCATTTTGGAAATTAGAAAAAGGAAAAAAAGAAGAGTATGTTAGTACATTATTATTTAAGCCTTTTAAACTGGTGAATTTGAGGATTTTTTGAGCATCTAAATTGAGGATTCCAAGTAGGGGAAGTCTCTTAAATAATAATATAAATGATTAATGAGATGTCAATTTCTAAAAAAGTGATTAACTAAAAGGTAAAATACTCAAAGTATGTTCTTATTCTATAATAGGGAGGAATTTTATATAAGCCAATGTGACTGCTATTAGAGTTTAACTTATCTAGTACATAAACTTATACCAAAGCCCGCACTTAATCAATTTTGAATGCTCTGGTGTCAGCTCAATATAGTTTGGGGCCTAAAGCAATAAATTTAAGTGGGCATTTTATATTTAAATGTCAATTAAATTAATTTATTTAATACTATCCAAATCAAGGTTAATTTATTGAATTAAATAAATAATTTGATGAATTAATACCAACTAAACTAAAGTTAATTTCATGTAGAGAATCAAACAATGTGGTTCAAGTATAAAACTTTTTTTTATTTTTTTCTTTTTTAAACCACTTATTATCAAACAATTTGAAAAATACTAAAGTATTAAAACATATAAATTAATGTGATCGGTAGGTTACAACAACCTAATAAATGAAAGTTTGAATTTTTTATTTTTTTATTTTTATTTTTTGTGATTGGTGACATATCATTTTGTAGTAAACTTTATAATATCCATGGTACCACTCTACCACTATGGGCCTTATTATAATGGCATGTAAGGTTATAATTGAATCAAGTTGTTTATAAACAACTTGAGCTCGGTTCGAGAAAAGACTTGTTTATGTTCGTTGGTTTAGTCAACAAGTCAAGTTCAAGCCTAACTTTAGACTCAATTATTAAACAAACCAAGCTTGAACATGATACTGTGTTAGTGAAAAGCTCGTGAACATGGAGGCTCAAATTAACTATATATATGATTCTCAAAAAAAAAAAAAAAAAAAAAAAAAAATTAACTATATATAATACTATATATTTATATGTATTACATGTTTAAAAATATATTTACATAGACTTGAAAATTGGGTTATATAAGTTTGTAAATTAGTTCATATGATATAAAATTATAATTTGCAATTTATTCATAACATAAACAATATAAATGTAGCAAAAATTCATTGATTTGTGAAGGGGTAAAACATTTTAGTCATGATTTTACTATATATAGAAGAATAATAAATTAATCAAATAGCTTGTGAACAAGCTCGATCTTGCTCAACAAGTAAATGAACTAAGCTTGAACAAATAATCTTTTATGATGATGAACTCAAGCTTGTCTTTTATGGTGATGAACTCAATTTGGTTTAGCTTGTTTACGACCTTAACATTGTGGTGCCTTTTTAACAAAGAAAGTAAAACTTCTTTTTAATGGGGGCCTTAGGCTAGGCCAATGACACCCACTATCATTTTAAAACCTTAAATGCATAAATAAATGAGTTTCTCACACAAAGCCAACAAACAATGAGGTTTAATAAAATGTTAGATGTCCAAAACAAAAATTGAAGTCTTTTGGTGGATCGGCCTAACTAACTAGGGGATATTGGGCTTTTGTCCTTATTTTGCAAAAATAACAACAATATGTCCCTATTTTCAAACTATTTAGGTCCGTGTCTCTGTTTTAGTACTCGATTATCTAAAAGTAGGCTTCTATACAAAACTCGATCATCCTAAATTTGGGTTATATATAACTCGATTTTACTATGATTGAGTTGGTTTCACATTTTTGCCACGCTGGATTGCCATTGTGGCTTTTCCGCAATAAAATATTCCAGTTGGACAATTTAAAGCTTGGCGATGTGAAAATCGAGTTGTATGCAGAATAAAATCAAATTTTGAATGTAATGTCTCCAAAACACTTTGTCTCCCTCAATCCGATTAGTAGCCACCTTTGTCTCCCTTAGTTTGTTCAGTACACCCTTTCCAATGCGCCTCCTCTCCAAGTGCACTCCATCTTCAAGTTGTCTTCTTTCTACCCATAGATCGAAACGCAACCCAAACCCTAGCCTAACCTTTACCTGCAAATCTCACCATAACCCTCACCTGCAACTCTCAACATCAAGGATTAGAAACGCATTAAGATAATTTCTAAAATCTGAGTTCAATTTTTATTATTATTATTATTATTATTATTATTTTTATTTTTTTTTGCTTCTGCATTTAATCTGAGTTAAGTTTGGCTTGTGTATTGAGTTGAGTAAAAAGGTAGATGGCTTGCGCATTTAATCTAATTTGAGTTTGGCTTCTTGAGCCTAAAGAGTTCTAAATTTTTCTCTATTAGATTTTGCCTAATTTGCATTAAATTGAGTTTGCCTGAAATTCCTAATTTGCATCTTAGGCAGCTGGTAGCTGCTTTGAAATTGAAAATTATTTGGTTGTTCTTCAAATAATTGTAAATCATGTTGCTTGGTTTTTACCAGGAGGATTAGATAATTAGACCAAAGTATTTATACTCCTCCTTAGGTATATCTCTGTCAATGGAAATTGGAAATGAATATTGTGAGGATATCCTTATTGACCAGTCTTCCATTCTAATACTGATAACAATGTTCTAGAGTGGCCCCTTGTCTAAAGTGGAATACCACATGTCAACAAGTCCTTGGAAATACTATAATTTGAGTCTCTGAACTGTGAAGTAAGTGGCTGGTAGCATCAGATGAGGATCTACAGTGCTTTGTCTTAGAATTTTGCTTTTAGAAAAAAAATAATCATGACTCTACTAGAATAATGGGGTGAGGATATACTAAATTGTAGGTCTTATGATGGAAATGCTTACCCTCAGCCAACCTAAATGGTAGAAGATTTTCCTCTATCTCCATGGTATTTATTACATGATCTGACCAATTCAAATTGCAGACACTAGCTGTCTCCTTTTTTTTTAAAAAAAAAAAATTAATAAAAAGAATGAAAAGGTGGAAGGAAGGAAGAAATGGGGAGGGTGGAAAAGGGAAAGGAGTTGATTTTCTATCATAAGTGCTTGGTAAGAGGGAAGGAAAAGTGGAGGGATCGAAAGTAAATCTTAATTTCCCTTGTTTGGTAGATGAGAAGATGAAAGGAAAGAATTTTCTACATTATTACTAATATTCATTTTTTAAATAAAGTGGTAATCTTATCAGTTAAAAGAATGGTAAGCAAATCATGAACATATATGAACATTAATATACTTCATTTGGATTCTTCCAGGTGGTCATCATATTTTCCTGTTGTTGAATTATGCATTTAAGAAAATGCTTTGTATTTTATGTAGTTTTGTGTTTGTAATCTAGTAAATGAGACGGCATATTGTTTCCCTGAAGACATGCAATTGAAATTGCTTACTTGCATTAGATTTTCTGGAAGTAACTGAATTGGACACTTCCAGAGCAGCGTATGACATATTTCTATCAAGCCTGGTGAAATTTCCATGTGTGGCTTAACATGGGCTCATTGGAGTAATGTAAATATGAAGATATGTTGAAGAAAAAAAAGTGATGGGATCCTTTTGTTATGAATTTGTCATAACTCTAATGGAGAAATTCTTTTTATAAAAATTGAATGAAATATATATTAGGAGGGTCTTTTCTATGTTTTCATACTATTAAGATCTTTTTATCTGTGTTTATTGGTGATGTGCTTCCTTGTGCATGGGTGTTTATGACATCTATGGTGGCATTTTTATGATTATGTGTCATTGTGGGAGAAGGCTTTATTAATCATATGATGAATGCATAACGATTTTTTTTGGGTGAGATGTTTAAGCCCACAAAATTAGTAGCTATGATGTGTCCTACTTCCGCTTGTTTTTTCCACTCACTACAAGAAAATGTAATTTTAGTGACGAAAATCTTTTCGTCACAAAAAAGTACCATATAGTGACGAAATTTATATTTCGTCACTATTTATAAAAAAAATTAGTACCATTTAGCGACGAAAATTAGATTTCGTCACTATATATTGTGCTGAATTAAGGGCGCCAAATGAAATTATAGGCGTGAAACTAAATTCAGCTACAGTGACAAATTTGTTCATTGCTAAAAGTTTAAGTTTTTTGTGACAAAAACTTTTGTCGCTAAAGGCGTTGCTGGTCACAGTATTAGAAGATTTTCCTCGATCTCCATGGTATTTATTACCTAATATGACCAATTCAAATTGCAGACACTAGTAGTCTCCTTTTTAAAAAAAAAAAAAAAAAATTAATAAAAAGAATGAAAAGGTGGAAGGAAGGAAGAAATGGGGAGGGTGGAAAAAGGAAAGGAGTTGATTTTCTATCGTAAGTGCTTGGTAAGAGGGAAGGAAAAGTGGAGAGATCAAAAGTAAATCTTAACTTCCCTTATTTGGTAGATGAGAAGATGAAAGGAAAGAATTTTCTACATTATTACTAATATTCCTTTTTTAAATAAAGTGGTAATCTTATCAGTTAAAAGAATGGTAAGCAAATCATGAACATATATGAACGTTAATATACTTCATTTGGATTCTTCCAGGTGGTCGTCATATTTTCCTGTTGTTGAATTATGCATTTAAGAAAATGCTTTGTATTTTATGTAGTTTTCTGTTTGTAATCTAGTAAATGAGAC